>NC_088212.1:66704892-66942392 GCF_036934945.1 Oncorhynchus masou masou
AATGAGGCATGACAAAAATTACTTTGGTGTACATTTATACATTATATTATCCAGGAATAGAATCAATGGTTCAACAATTGAAATGACCATTATTCCCAGATTCCAGACTGTAGCTTACCCATTAACTCAAGATGGAACTTTGTATCCATTCACTGATTGTTATAATATACTGCAAAATTCTGCTCCATAGACTGGTCTTCACTGGCTGTCTGACCCGGCTGGGAATACCTGTCATCATCTGATCCTGCTAAGACATGATGAGCATAGTGTTGTGTACTAACTGTGCACCATGACAGTGAACCCTATAGAGCTGTTTAGACCATGTCAGTGTGAAAAGTAGGGAATTAGCTAGGGAAACTGACAGATCAATAACATTACATTGCTATACCGACCCCCCAAAAACTCACATTGCGCTGTCAAAAACCATCTGAATATCGGTCTTCAATAATTTGGCTGCTGGTTTCATCGTTTGATTCAGGTCGAGTGTTATTGAGGCATAAATAATAGCTAATGTTAGCCAACTTTTGGCTAGCTCTAATGGTATATCAACTGGCAAAAAAGAGCCAAGTAAATTTACTTCTGTTGAAATGGGACAGACAAAGTCTACAAAACATTTCCATACACACAACAGCTGTTAGATACTCCTACCTGACAGATAGCTAGAGGCTGGAGCTGAACTGGCTGTGCTCGCTAGCTAGCTTGTTCATTCACTTCAGACAGAACTTCAGTCAAGAGGGATGAAACCCGACCGATCTGCGGCGTCCTCATGGTCCTAAAGCACACCGATGCAGCTTTTTGTATCATAGTGCAATGATAAAACTGGGGGGTGACAAAAATACAATTTCAGAATGTGGGTGGGGGTCATGTCTCCCCCGTCCCCAGTTGCGCCCCTGTTGGCAACAATTGTTTGTTTCACACTGCCTGCATGGTTGTTTTACCTTGTTTTACTTATTACTTTGAAAAGCAAGAGATAAATAGACATTGTAGTTCAAGAATATCACCGGCCCAGCCTGACAGGAGCTGTAATCACAGTCTCAGAGTACAGAGACAACGGAACACCACACAGAGCGAGGGGTACTTGACCAAACCTTTTTTTACTTCCTCTGTTTAGAAAAGGTTGACACTGAACATTCAGCAGACCAATTGCCTTTGTGTTCTCAGTCTCATACCTTCTGTGTTAACACCACCTGTGATTTATTAGAATGTTTTTCTCACAAAGTGATGTTTGACTGGAACTTCAGCTCTCCTGGCTCGACAGTGAGTTATGGTACTAAAGGAAATAATTAAGCAACTTCTCCTCTACTTCTCATTCCCGGATATTGGATCGGCACAGCCCAACCACAGTGAACATCAAAGGAGCCTTTTCCAGCAGGCAGGGAGTGGAACCGTCTCAGTATCTGAAGATGTGGGTTTGATTTGATTGTCAGAGCCTCCTCATCTCTTTGATTATCCATTACTCAAGCTGTGTTTGGCCTTGATGACTCAACCAATTAATTATGACAGGAAATCATTTGACACGGAGCTGTCATAGCCTTAAAGGAATAGTATGGGGAGTAAACATTTCTGATATGTATATTTCATTATAGCTCTACCTGAGATGAATTCCGTCAAACTGAAAGTAGTCTTACCAGACTTTCCCTTGATTGAGTTTTTATGTTTTTGTAACTTCTTGAATCATCAGGAAGTTACAGTCGTTGTTTGGTATTGTGGGGTAGAAATTTTTGAATTTGACTTCACTTTTATGATGTGAGGCAGGTCAGGTTGCCTGTAGTGATGTAGTCACTTTGCTGAATTAGAGCGAGGAATGATTGAAAGGAATGGAGGAATTAACAAGAAAGCATCAAATTATTTATTTGTATATCTCTTTATTATCCAGAAAGGTGAGAGTAGGGTCAAACAGTGTTCTTTTTCTATTAATTCATTACTGATATTAGATATGAAATGTCAATTTAATTAACTCAAGTTTATTACTGAAGATGTGTTTACTTCAGTCATTAAACGGCAGAGGACATCAGGTTTAACCGAAAGAGCTTATGGGTATGCTCGTCATCGGCAAGGACTAGAGAGTCTTTTAGGATAAAAAGGAAAAGAAATCGAGCTAAATTGCTTAGTTTTCCTCTGAGTATTTGGCAAACATTGCAATCTGAGGTGGTGCCTTTACAGCAAGGTCGGAGGGTCCTCCTGCCTACTAATTCAAACTCTGATCTTTGAGACGAGAAGGGGATCAAAATAGACTAATTAGGAAATGTAATACATTATTAGAAAGTTTGTTTTGAGAGACAGTTCTGCTTGCCAAGTCTTTGAGATGCTGTGTGAATTCATGCAGAAGAGAGATTGGGAAACAACGTAGTCTTAGTGCTTACTGATTCTGGATAATTACGATGAATAAACTTCAGCTCATTCAGATAACCTTGATAAACATGCGTGCCCAACATTGTAAATCTCTGTGTGTCATGATCAGTACTGAATATATATATATAACTATTTAAAGCTGGGATCCACAAAAGGGGAAACAGTGGCACTGGTCGCTTCAGGCGCACTTGTTATTGTTATGTTGACTAAACAGAGGTGAGGAGCATCCTAATGGAAGTGAACAGCTCGTTTTAAAAACTCTGTACATATTCTGCTGTTCTATTGCACTTGTAATAGATGTCTGAGAGGGAAAAAACTGTGTTTGTTGTTTGCAATAACTTCTTTATTGTTGTAATATCCCAAACAGACATGGCAGTTTCACAATTAAGGATTCCAGCATTAACTCTGGCTCAGTAAATTGAAACGGCACATTGTGAGAAAATATATTTTTAAAGAAAATGATTGAATGATTATGGAATCATTCTAATTGTACCCTTTTTGAGATGTATTAGGTGGTAGTCAATTACTGGGCAGGGCAACCGACCTATGAAAGTGGTCTTGGGTAATGGTATGGGAATAGTTACATGCTGATTTATCAAATTACTCAAAATGAAATGCAAGCTATTTCAATTCAGAGTATATTCTGGTATCAGCAGTATTGAGGATTCTTATCTGTACAGTGTGGTAGATTAATATTCTGTAATTGGGGGAAGCGACCATGGAGGATGAGACCATCAACTCAGAAGTGAGAGAGAGAAAGGGAGGAAAAGTGAAAGAGAGCAATGAACAAAAGCCTTTCTTGGCCTGAAATCTCATCGCTGTTGGAAAATTTCTGTCCCCATCAAGATTAGTTCAGCCTGAGTGGTTTAGTCCCTTACTGAAATAGAGTGCCTTCAGAAAGTGTTCACAGACTTGGACTTTTTCCACATTTTGTTTTGTTACGGCCTGAATTAAAAATGTATTCAATTGAGATTTTGTGTCACTGGCCTACACATAATGTCAAAGTGGATTTGAAAAGCTGAAATGTCTTGAGTCAATATGTATTAATCCCTTTGTTATGACAAGCCTAAATACGTTCAGGAGTAAGAATGTGCTTAACAAGTCACATAATAAGTTGCATGAACTCACTCACTGCATAATAATAGTGTTTAACATGATTTTTGACAACCTCATCTCTGCACCCCATACAAACAATGATCTGTAAGGTGGCTCAGTCAAGCAGTGAATTTCAAACACAGATTCAACCGCTTTCAAGGCCTTGCAAAGAAGGGCACCGATCAGTAGATGGAAGAAAAAAAAGCAGACATTGAATATTCCTTTGAGCATGGTGAAGTTATTAATTACAATTTGGATGGTGTATCAATACACCCAGTCACTACAAAGATACAGGTGTCCTTCCTGACTAATTTACCAGGGAGGAAGGATACCGCTCAGGGATTTCACCATGAGGCCAATGGTGACTTTAAAACAGTTACAGTGTTTAATGGCTGTGATAGGAAAAAACTGAGGATGGATCAACAACCTTGTAGTTACTCCACAATACTATCCTAAATGACAGAGTGAAAAGAAGAAAGCCTGTACAGAATAAAATTATTCCAAAACATGCATCCTGTTTGCAATAAGGCACTTAAGTAAAACTGCAAAAAAGTTGGCAAAGAAATTAACTTTATGTCCTGAATACAAAGCATTATGTTTGAGGCAAATCCAACACAACACATGACTGAGTACCACTCTAATATTTTCAAGCATGTTGATGGCTGCATCATGTTATGGGTATGCTTGTCATCGGCAAGGACTAGGGAGTCTTTTAGGATAAAAATAAATGGAATTGAGCTAAGCACAGGCAAAATCATAGAGGAAAACCTGGTTCAGTCTGCTTTCCAACTGACACTAGGAGACAAATTGACCTAAAATGACCTAAAGAATAATCTAAAATGCAAGGCCAAATATACACTGGAGTTGCTTACCAAAGAAAGGTTAACATTTATTTTTTTTTAAACAGGATGACATTGAATGTTCAACAACCAATGATCAGCAACCAATTTGACTGAAATAGATAAATGTTTTAAATAACAATGTGCAAATATTGTACAATCCAGGTGTGCAAAGCTCTTAGAGACTAACCAAGAAAGACTCACAGCTGTAATCACTGTCAAAGGTAATTCTAAGGGACATATTCAAATTTACTGGGGAGGGTTGTAAAATGTACTTAGGTTTTTGCTTTGCGGAGGGTTGTGTGGTTTTTGGGGGGCACTGGGTAGGGTAGTGTGCTTTTACCCTGGTTTACATTTGCTCTTCTGCTCGTATTTTCCCTATAAACAATGGCCTGACTTATTTTTGATATTACCCAAATATAGTTTAGAAACTTTTGTGAAGGTTTGGTATGGTTTGGCTATTATTAAGCTTTAGCTATTGCAGGCCTATGATTTTTTTTTATTTATATTTTTTTTGCTCTTTTTCTCCCCAACTTTGTGATATCCAATTGGTAGTTACAATCTTGTCCCATCGCTGCAATTCCTGCATGGACTCGGGAGAGGCGAAGGTCGAGAGCCGTGCGTCCTCCGAAACACAACCCAACCAAGCCGCACTGCTTCTTGACACAATGCCCGCTTAACCCAGAAGCCAGCTGCACCAATGTGTCAGAGGAAACACTGTGCACCTGACTACCGTGCTAACGTGCACTGCGCCCGGCCCGCCACAGGAGTTGCTAGTGCGCAATGGGACAAGAACATCCATGCTGGCCAAACCCTCGCCTGACCCGATGGGTCTCCCGGTCGCAGCAGGCTGCGACAGATCCTGGACTCGAACCCAGGATCTCTAGTGGCACAGCTACAGTAGCAATGCGATGATGTGAAGGCAGTGCAACAGTTGACTATGACAGTTGAACTTGAGGTGAGGAAGGCTGTTTCAGGCCTACCAGAGTGATTCCTATAATCTAACAATATAATGCTCATATTCATACAAAATATTCAAATCGAAAATGTAAGAATTACCCTCCCTCTGTACGTCTATATCTGTATAGCAGACGCAGTAGTCCTCTGACATAAAGAAGTGCATGTCAATGCCATAGCATGCCACCTGTATATCTCTATCTCTCTGGGGTTAGGCTGAGCTTCTCTTTCTTTATATAGAGTGCATTCGGTGGACACCTAAGCCTTTGCATGCAATGCCCTGATACATTTAGTACTCTAATCTCTGACAGCTTAACCGTGAGATGAACAGTAGGAAAGTAGTTTAACCCCCACCCCCTCAAAAAATATTGGCTATTAAGTTTAGCATATGCTACACATCATTGTGTAATATTAGAAAGGCTATTTTTAAGGACATGTAAATGTTGCTTAATTGGCCAACATCCCTTATTTATTGACGCCTCTGGCACTTTCCCTCACCTCTTCGTCCTTAACGTAAGGGTTGTAAATGTTGACAGTTACAACCCTAAAGTTAATCTTCGCCAGGCTTGTTATTTCGTAGTGGCACATCGGCCTCTCACCTCCCACTGCTCTTGCCCTTCTCAGGATATCATCGTGTTTTTCTTCTGTATATAGCGCCACGTCGTATGCTCCCTCCAACGAGTTGCCTTGGAAACAAAACACGTCCTTCACGTCAGCTTTAGAATCCCCATCAATATTATCCTTCCAAAAGATTCCCATCCTAAAGGCTCTAACTCCTTGTCCTTCCAAGCAAAACGAATTGTGTTGGCCAGCCCAATCCCAGGGACCGAACGTGTTGATGTATTTAGCACCATCTCCGCAAGGAGAATGGCGCTCGTTCTCTTCTCTTCCAAAACAAGAAAAAAAGAAAATCCAAAGTGACCGAGCCTATCTGGTGAAACTACACAGAGACAGGAACAATCACCCACGAAATACACAGTGAAACCCAGGCTACCTAAATATGGTTCCCCATCAGAGACAACAAGAATCACCTGACTCTGATTGAGAACCGCCTCAGGCAGCCAAACCTAAACTAAACACACCCCTAATCAACCACAATCCCAATGCCTACAAAAAAACCAATACGACAACACAATAACATAAACCCATGTCACACCCTGGCCTGACCAACTAATTAACTAAAACACAAAATACTAAGACCAAGGCGTGACAGTAGTAAACAAAAAAGTGTTAAACAAATTAAAAAATATTTTAGATTTTAGATTCTTCAAAATAACCACCCTTTGCCTTGACATCTTTGCACACACTTGGAATTCTCTCAGCCAGCTTCACCTGGAATGCTTTTCCAACAGTCATGAAGGAGTTCCCACATATGCTGAACACTTGTTTTCCTTCACTCTGTGGTCCAACTCATCCCAAACCATCTCAAGTGGGTTGAGGTCGGGTGATTGCGGAGGCCAGGTTATCTGATGCAGCACTCCATCACTCTCCTTCTTGGTCAAATAGCCTTTACACAGCCTGGAGGTGTGTTGGGTCAGTGTCCTGTTGAAAAACAAAATATAGTCACACTCAGCACAAACCAGATGGAATGGCATATTGTTGCAGAATGTTGTGGTAGCCATGCTGGTTAAGTGTGCCTTGAATTTACTAGCAAAGCCTCCCCACACATCACACCTACTCCTCCATGCTTCACGGTGGAAACCACACATGTGGAGATCATCCGTTCACCTACTCTGCGTCTCACAAAGACACGGAGGTTGGAACCCAAAATCTCAAATTTAGACTCCAGACCAAAGGACAAATTTCCACCGGTCTAATGTCAGTTGCTTGTGTTTCTTGGCTCCATCAAGATTCTTCTTCTTATTGATGTCATTTAGTAGTGGTTTCTTTGCAGCAATTCGACCATGAAGGCCTGATTCACGCAGTCTCCTCTGAACAGTTGATGTTAAGATGTGTCTGTTACTTGAACTCCGTGAAGCAATTTCTGAGGCTGGTAACTCTAATGAACTTATCCTCTGCAGCAGAGGTAACTCTGGGTCTTCCTTTCCTGTGGCGGTCCTCATGAGAGCCAGTTTCATCATAGCTCTTGATGGTTTTTGTGACTGCATTTGAAGAAACCTTCAAAGTTCTTGACATTTTCCGTATTGACTGACCTTCATGCCCTAAAGTGATGATGGACTGTCGTTTCTCTTTGCTTATTTGATCGGTTCTTGACAAAAAATGGACTCGGTCTTTTGCCAAATAGGGCTATCTTCTCTATACCATCCTTTCCTTGTCACAACACAAATGATTGGCTCAAACGCTTTAACTTTTACCAAGGCACACCTGTTAATTGAAATGCATTCCAGGAGACAGTGGCTGATTTAGGTATGGGCAGTCACACCATTTTGTTGTTGGAATGGTGACATTTGTGCGATCACTTTTCTATAGCTCATTTGCACGCCATGTCAATTATATCATGTCACCGTGTGGGACTGTGGGTCGGAGTGGGCACCCTGATTCTAGTTTGTGAGCTTGGCAGGGTACTGCCTGGGAAGCTCCCATTCAGAAGTACGAGATAGGTAAGGGGGCGGGGGTAGGTTGACCTCAGGTCTCCCCACTGGATGCCCGAGGTAGGGGGAGCGGGGGAATCTATCAAATAGCTCACCTCTAACTTTGTACAGTACTAATGAAATTAGTAAAATCAGTCACACTACGAAATGCTACCAAATAAACCACAATTAATTCAGAATTCTGTGAATATATAGTTTCACAGACATATTGTTTGCATTTTTTTCCAGTTTGTGTGAAATTGTTAAGAATAATATAAAACCAGTCTGCACACCACCAAGGTGAATTGGTTTAGTATTGACTCCTGGTTGACAGTGTTGGGGGATCGGTAATGTATTGATGCTCGAGTGCCAAATCAACACAAGTGGATAAGAAAAGGTCTAAGCCATCAGGTGCCCAGTTTAGGAAAAAGAGGAAAGAAGAAGAGGAGAAACGCGCAAAAGATTAAGGTATGCATGAAATAGGCTAATATAACAGTTGTGTTTGTTAGCCTATGTTGCTATGTTGCTTGCTATGCTATTACACATAGGGCAACAATATTTCATTTTCTGTCCAACTAGCGTACATAACGTTGGATATGATTTCACACAGTTTCATCATGATGATGTGTGTAGCCTGCAGCAAAACGATTACAACCTAACTAGCACATTATTGATTTGGTTAACTTTCATTGAGGTGACATCATAAAGGTTTTCTGTGATTGTATTGTCTAGGTCCTAAGCTCAGTAAGGGGAATTTCCAATGCTGTAGGCTAACTTAAAATATGTCTATCTTATGCTGATATTTTGTATCTTTTGGGATATATTGAGTCTTTTGGGGTGTCTTATGCCTAGAATTAGTCCAGGGGGTTGTATGGTTCCTTTGGTTCCAATTCTGAAAGTTTGATCAATTGTGCATAATGACATGTATATTTAATTGTGCAACAAATGTATTTAGAGTGTCAGACTCATATACTGTATTTCAATGCAAATTCAGGGGTACTAATTAAATATTTTGGAGCACCCTCTGGCACTGACCAGGACGAGGCGCCATCTACCTCCTCAGCAATACAGGCCTCTTCAGAAATGATCTCGGAGCCTCAGGATGAGGAGCCATCACCTCCTCAGCCACACAGGTGTCTCCACAAATGATCTCGGAGCCTCAGGATGAGGAGCCATCACCTCCTCAGCCACACAGGCCTCTTCAGAAATGATCTCGGAGCCTCAGGATGAGGAGCCATCACCTCCTCAGCCACACAGGCCTCTTCAGAAATGATCTCGGAGCCTCAGGATGAGGAGCCATCACCTCCTCAGCCACACAGGCCTCTTCAGAAATGATCTCGGAGCCTCAGGATGAGGAGCCATCACCTCCTCAGCCACACAGGCCTCTTCAGAAATGATCTCGGAGCCTCAGGATGAGGAGCCATCACCTCCTCAGCCACACAGGCCTCTTCAGAAATGATCTCGGAGCCTCAGGATGAGGAGCCATCACCTCCTCAGCCACACAGGCCTCTTCAGAAATGATCTCGGAGCCTCAGGATGAGGAGCCATCACCTCCTCAGCCACACAGGCCTCTTCAGAAATGATCTCGGAGCCTCAGGATGAGGAGCCATCACCTCCTCAGCCACACAGGTGTCTCCACAAATGATCTCGGAGCCTCAGGATGAGGAGCCATCACCTCCTCAGCCACACAGGCCTCTTCAGAAATGATCTCGGAGCCTCAGGATGAGGAGCCATCACCTCCTCAGCCACACAGGCCTCTTCAGAAATGATCTCGGAGCCTCAGGATGAGGAGCCATCACCTCCTCAGCCACACAGGCCTCTTCACAAATGTTGTCTGAGCCTGAGGATGAAGATGAAGACCCATTTGCTTCCACTTCTCCCCAGCAGGATTCTTCAGGTGTGTTTGTAACATAACATAAACATAAACAAAATAAATGATTTCCCTTTTGCAAAGTTCTAAGTTTCCATATTGTAGGTAACAATGATGATTTTATTATTACTGGGTGTGTACGTGGGATAATCCCCCTCTATAAATGCTGTGAATAACGTGTGTAAACGAATGCCCGCGTGCTCTCCATCAGAAATGCCTGTAGCAGCATCCCCACTAAATCCAGATGCTGAGGATGAACCACTGTCTACAGACCCTGCTGCTGAGGATGAACCAATGTCTACAGACCCTGCTGCTGAGGATGAACCCCTGTCTACAGACCCTGCTGCTGAGGATGAACCAATGTCTACAGACCCTGCTGCTGAGGATGAATCACTGTCTACAGACCTTGCTGCCGAGGATGAACCACTGTCTACAGACCCTGCTGCTGAGGATGAACCACTGTCTACAGACCCTGCTGCTGAGGATGAACCCCTGTCTACAGACCCTGCTGCTGAGGATGAACCATTGTCTACAGACCCTGCTGCTGAGGATGAACCCCTGTCTACAGACCCTGCTGCTGAGGATGAATCACTGTCTACAGACCCTGCTGCTGAGGATGAACCACTGTCTACAGACCCTGCTGCTGAGGATGAACCACTGTCTACAGACCCTGCTGCTGAGGATGAATCACTGTCTACAGACCCTGCTGCTGAGGATGAACCACTGTCTACAGACCCTGCTGCTGAGGATGAACCACTGTCTACAGACCCTGCTGCTGAGGATGAACCAATGTCTACAGACCCTGCTGCTGAGGATGAATCACTGTCTACAGACCCTGCTGCTGAGGATGAACCACTGTCTACAGACCCTGCTGCTGAGGATGAACCACTGTCTACAGACCCTGCTGCTGAGGATGAATCACTGTCTACAGACCCTGCTGCTGAGGATGAACCCCTGTCTACAGACCCTGCTGCCGAGGATGAACCACTGTCTGCAGACCCTGCTGCTGAGGATGAATCACTGTGTACAGACCCTGCTGCTGAGGATGAACCACTGTCTACAGACCCTGCTGCTGAGGATGAACCACTGTCTACAGACCCTGCCGCTGAGGATGAACCACTGTCTACAGACCCTGCCGCTGAGGATGAACCACTGTCTACAGACCCTGCTGCTGAGGATGAATCACTGTCTACAGACCCTGCTGCTGAGGATGAACCACTGTTTACAGACCCTGCTGCTGAGAATTAACCAGTCTACAGACCCTGCTGCTGAGGATGAACCACTGTCTACAGACCCTGCTGCTGAGGATGAACCCCTGTCTACAGACCCTGCTGCTGAGGATGAACCACTGTCTACAGACCCTGCTGCTGAGGATGAACCAGTCTACAGACCCTCCTGCTGAGGATGAACCACTGTCTACAGACCCTGCTGCTGAGGATGAACCAGTCTACAGACCCTGCTGCTGAGGAAGAACCACTGTCTACAGACCCTGCTGCTGAGGATGAACCACTGTCTACAGACCCTGCTGCTGAGGATGAACCCCTGTCTACAGACCCTGCTGCTGAGGATGAACCACTGTATACAGACCCTGCTGCTGAGGATGAACCACTGTATACAGACCCTGCTGCTGAGTGTGAACCAATGTCTACAGACCCTGCTGCTGAGGATGAACCACTGTCTACAGACCCTGCTGCTGAGGATGAATCACTGTCTACAGACCCTGCTGCTGAGGATGAACCACTGTCTACAGACCCTGCTGCTGAGGATGAACCACTGTATACAGACAATGCTGCTGAGGATGAACCACTGTCTACAGACCCTGCTGCTGAGGATGAACCACTGTCTACAGACCCTGCTGCTGAGGATGAATCACTGTCTACAGACCCTGCTGCTGAGGATGAATCACTGTCTACAGACCCTGCTGCTGAGGATGAACCACTGTCTACAGACCCTGCTGCTGAGGATGAACCACTGTCTACAGACCCTGCCGCTGAGGATGAACCACTGTCTACAGACCCTGCTGCTGAGGATGAATCACTGTCTACAGACCCTGCTGCTGAGGATGAACCACTGTCTACAGACCCTGCTGCTGAGAATTAACCAGTCTACAGACCCTGCTGCTGAGGATGAACCACTGTCTACAGACCCTGCTGCTGAGGATGAACCCCTGTCTACAGACCCTGCTGCTGAGGATGAACCACTGTCTACAGACCCTGCTGCTGAGGATGAACCAGTCTACAGACCCTGCTGCTGAGGATGAACCACTGTCTACAGACCCTGCTGCTGAGGATGAACCACTGTCTACAGACCCTGCTGCTGAGGATGAACCCCTGTCTACAGACCCTGCTGCTGAGGATGAATCACTGTCTACAGACCCTGCTGCTGAGGATGAACCACTGTCTACAGACCCTGCTGCTGAGGATGAACCACTGTCTACAGACCCTGCTGCTGAGGATGAACCAGTCTACAGACCCTCCTGCTGAGGATGAACCACTGTCTACAGACCCTGCTGCTGAGGATGAACCAGTCTACAGACCCTGCTGCTGAGGATGAACCACTGTCTACAGACCCTGCTGCTGAGGATGAACCACTGTCTACAGACCCTGCTGCTGAGGATGAACCCTGTCTACAGACCCTGCTGCTGAGGATGAACCACTGTATACAGACCCTGCTGCTGAGGATGAACCACTGTATACAGACCCTGCTGCTGAGGGTGAACCACTGTCTACAGACCCTGCTGCTGAGGATGAACCACTGTCTACAGACCCTGCTGCTGAGGATGAATCACTGTCTACAGACCCTGCTGCTGAGGATGAACCACTGTCTACAGACCCTGCTGCTGAGGATGAACCACTGTATACAGACCCTGCTGCTGAGGATGAACCACTGTCTACAGACCCTGCTGCTGAGGATGAACCACTGTCTACAGACCCTGCTGCTGAGGATGAATCACTGTCTACAGACCCTGCTGCTGAGGATGAACCAGTCTACAGACCCTGCTGCTGAGGATGAACCACTGTCTACAGACCCTGCTGCTGAGGATGAACCACTGTCTACAGACCCTGCTGCTGAGGATGAACCAGTCTACAGACCCTGCTGCTGAGGATGAACCACTGTCTACAGACCCTGCTGCTGAGGATGAACCACTGTCTACAGACCCTGCTGCTGAGGATGAACCCCTGTCTACAGACCCTGCTGCTGAGGATGAATCACTGTCTACAGACCCTGCTGCTGAGGATGAACCACTGTCTACAGACCCTGCTGCTGAGGATGAACCACTGTCTACAGACCCTGCTGCTGAGGATGAATCACTGTCTACAGACCCTGCTGCTGAGGATGAACCACTGTCTACAGACCCTGCTGCTGAGGATGAACCAGTCTACAGACCCTGCTGCTGAGGATGAACCAGTCTACAGACCCTGCTGCTGAGGATGAACCACTGTCTACAGACCCTGCTGCTGAGGATGAACCACTGTCTACAGACCCTGCTGCTGAGAATTAACCAGTCTACAGACCCTGCTGCTGAGGATGAACCCCTGTCTACAGACCCTGCTGCTGAGGATGAACCACTGTCTACAGACCCTGCTGCTGAGGATGAACCCCTGTCTACAGACCCTGCTGCTGAGGATGAATCACTGTCTACAGACCCTACTGCTGAGGATGAACCCCTGTGTACAGACCCTGCTGCTGAGGATGAACCACTGTCTACAGACCCTGCTGCTGAGGATGAATCACTGTCTACAGACCCTGCTGCTGAGGATGAACCACTGTCTACAGACCCTGCTGCTGAGGATGAACCACTGTCTACAGACCCTGCTGCTGAGGATGAACCAGTCTACAGACCCTGCTGCTGAGGATGAACCACTGTCTACAGACCCTGCTGCTGAGGATGAACCACTGTCTACAGACCCTGCTGTTGAGGATGAACCCCTGTCTACAGACCCTGCTGCTGAGGATGAACCACTGTATACAGACCCTGCTGCTGAGGATGAACCACTGTATACAGACCCTGCTGCTGAGGGTGAACCACTGTCTACAGACCCTGCTGCTGAGGATGAACCACTGTCTACAGACCCTGCTGCTGAGGATGAACCACTGTCTACAGACCTTGCTGCTGAGAATTAACCAGTCTACAGACCCTGCTGCTGAGGATGAACCACTGTCTACAGACCCTGCTGCTGAGGATGAACCACTGTCTACAGACCCTGCTGCTGAGGATGAACCACTGTCTACAGACCCTGCTGTTGAGGATGAACCCCTGTCTACAGACCCTGCTGCTGAGGATGAACCACTGTATACAGACCCTGCTGCTGAGGATGAACCACTGTATACAGACCCTGCTGCTGAGGGTGAACCACTGTCTACAGACCCTGCTGCTGAGGATGAACCACTGTCTACAGACCCTGCTGCTGAGGATGAACCACTGTCTACAGACCTTGCTGCTGAGAATTAACCAGTCTACAGACCCTGCTGCTGAGGATGAACCACTGTCTACAGACCCTGCTGCTGAGGATGAACCACTGTCTACAGACCCTGCTGCTGAGGATGAACCCCTGTCTACAGACCCTGCTGCTGAGGATGAATCACTGTCTACAGACCCTACTGCTGAGGATGAACCACTGTCTACAGACCCTGCTGCTGAGGATGAACCACTGTCTACAGACCCTGCTGCTGAGGATGAATCACTGTCTACAGACCCTGCTGCTGAGGATGAACCACGGTCTACAGACCCTGCTGCTGAGGATGAACCACTGTCTACAGACCCTGCTGCTGAGGATGAACCAGTCTACAGACCCGGCTGCTGAGGATGAACCACTGTCTACAGACCCTGCTGCTGAGGATGAACCGCTGTCTACAGACCCTGCTGCTGAGGATGAACCAGTCTACATACCCTGCTGCTGAGGATGAACCAGTCTACAGACCCTGCTGCTGAGGATGAACCACTGTCTACAGACCCTGCTGCTGAGGATGAACCACTGTCTACAGACCCTGCTGCTGAGGATGAACCACTGTCTACAGACCCTGCTGCTGAGAATTAACCAGTCTACAGACCCTGCTGCTGAGGATGAATCACTGTCTACAGACCCTGCTGCTGAGGATGAACCCCTGTCTACAGACGCTGCTGCTGAGGATGAACCACTGTCTACAAACCCTGCTGCTGAGGATGAATCACTGTCTACAGACCCTGCTGCTGAGGATGAACCACTGTCTACAGACCCTGCTGCTGAGGATGAATCACTGTCTGCAGACCCTGCTGCTGAGGATGAATCACTGTCTGCAGACCCTGCTGCTGAGGATGAACCAGTCTACAGACCCTGCTGCTGAGGATGAACCACTGTCTACAGACCCTGCTGCTGAGGATGAACCACTGTCTACAGACCCTGCAGCTGAGGATGAACCACTGTCTACAGACCCTGCTGCTGAGGATGAACCAGTCTACAGACCCTGCTGCTGAGGATGAACCAGTCTACAGACCCTGCTGCTGAGGATGAACCACTGTCTACAGACCCTGCTGCTGAGGATGAACCCCTGTCTACAGACCCTGCTGCTGAGGATGAACCACTGTCTACAGACCCTGCTGCTGAGGATGAACCACTGTCTACAGACCTTGCTGCTGAGAATGAACCAGTCTACAGACCCTGCTGCTGAGGATGAACCACTGTCTACAGACCCTGCTGCTGAGGATGAACCACTGTCTACAGACCCTGCTGCTGAGGATGAACCCCTGTCTACAGACCCTGCTGCTGAGGATGAACCAGTCTACATACCCTGCTGCTGAGGATGAACCAGTCTACATACCCTGCTGCTGAGGATGAACCAGTCTACAGACCCTGCTGCTGAGGATGAACCACTGTCTACAGACCCTGCTGCTGAGGATGAACCACTGTCTACAGACCCTGCTGCTGAGGATGAACCACTGTCTACAGACCCTGCTGCTGAGAATTAACCAGTCTACAGACCCTGCTGCTGAGGATGAATCACTGTCTACAGACCCTGCTGCTGAGGATGAACCCCTGTCTACAGACGCTGCTGCTGAGGATGAACCACTGTCTACAAACCCTGCTGCTGAGGATGAATCACTGTCTACAGACCCTGCTGCTGAGGATGAACCACTGTCTACAGACCCTGCTGCTGAGGATGAATCACTGTCTGCAGACCCTGCTGCTGAGGATGAATCACTGTCTGCAGACCCTGCTGCTGAGGATGAACCAGTCTACAGACCCTGCTGCTGAGGATGAACCACTGTCTACAGACCCTGCTGCTGAGGATGAACCACTGTCTACAGACCCTGCAGCTGAGGATGAACCACTGTCTACAGACCCTGCTGCTGAGGATGAACCAGTCTACAGACCCTGCTGCTGAGGATGAACCAGTCTACAGACCCTGCTGCTGAGGATGAACCACTGTCTACAGACCCTGCTGCTGAGGATGAACCCCTGTCTACAGACCCTGCTGCTGAGGATGAACCACTGTCTACAGACCCTGCTGCTGAGGATGAACCACTGTCTACAGACCTTGCTGCTGAGAATGAACCAGTCTACAGACCCTGCTGCTGAGGATGAACCACTGTCTACAGACCCTGCTGCTGAGGATGAACCACTGTCTACAGACCCTGCTGCTGAGGATGAACCCCTGTCTACAGACCCTGCTGCTGAGGATGAGTCACTGTCTACAGACCCTACTGCTGAGGATGAACCCCTGTCTACAGACCCTGCTGCTGAGGATGAACCACTGTCTACAGACCCTGCTGCTGAGGATGAATCACTGTCTACAGACCCTGCTGCTGAGGATGAATCACTGTCTACAGACCCTGCTGCTGAGGATGAACCGCTGTCTACAGACCCTGCTGCTGAGGATGAACCACTGTCTACAGACCCTGCTGCTGAGGATGAACCAGTGTCTACAGACCCTGCTGCTGAGGATGAACCGCTGTCTACAGACCCTGCTGCTGAGGTTGAACCAGTCTACAGACCCTGCTGCTGAGGATGAACCAGTCTACAGACCCTGCTGCTGAGGATGAACCAGTCTACAGACCCTGCTGCTGAGGATGAACCACTGTCTTCAGACCCTGCTGCTGAGAATTAACCAGTCTACAGACCCTGCTGCTGAGGATGAATCACTGTCTACTGACCCTGCTGCTGAGGATGAACCCCTGTCTACAGACCCTGCTGCTGAGGATGAACCCCTGTCTACAGACCCTGCTGCTGAGGATGAATCACTGTCTACAGACCCTGCTGCTGAGGATGAACCCCTGTCTACAGACGCTGCTGCTGAGGATGAACCACTGTCTACAGACCCTGCTGCTGAGGATGAATCACTGTCTACAGACCCTGCTGCTGAGGATGAACCACTGTCTACAGACCCTGCTGCTGAGGATGAACCAGTGTCTACAGACCCTGCTGCTGAGGATGAACCCCTGTCTACAGACCCTGCTGCTGAGGATGAACCCCTGTCTACAGACCCTGCTGCTGAGGATGAACCACTGTCTACAGACCCTGCTGCTGAGGATGAACCACTGTCTACAGACCCTGCTGCTGAGGATGAATCACTGTCTACAGACCCTGCTGCTGAGGATGAATCACTGTCTACAGACCCTGCTGCTGAGGATGAACCACTGTCTACAGACCCTGCTGCTGAGGATGAACCACTGTCTACAGACCCTGCTGACTGGCCTTCAGACACAACTAGTTTGCAGAGGACCAGGTGAGGTACCACCTAACTTTGTTTTCCCAAGGAATGAGAGTGATGGAAGAAGTTGCCACCACCCATATTTCAGGAAGACCTTGGTGAGTGGTGAAAAAATCCCTAGAAGCTGATTGGTGTATTCTGAAAGAAACAACAGCCTCTTCTGCTTCTGCTGCAAACTATTTTCTAAGAAGAAAATTAATTTAGCAAGCTCAGGACTGACAGACTGGAAACATGCAAGTTCTTTGCTGACTTCACAGGACATCAAAACTGCATGAAAACATGAAAAGAACTGGCAATGAGGATTAAAAATGGGACAAAATTGATAAGCATGAGATGGCACTTATTGAGGCTGAAAGGATAAGATGGAGAGTGGTGTTGACATGTCTGACTGCTATTGTGCAGTCTATGGCAATTAGAAATCTGCACTAAGGGAACACACAGAAACACTTTACTCTCCATCAAATGGACATTTCCTCAAAGAGGTTTAACTGGTGGCACAATTTGATTCAGTCGTGAAAGAGCACCTTAACCGTGTCCAAAAAGGGACCTCAAGTCACACCACCAGCTACCTTGGCCACCAAATACAGAATTAACTCATTGATTTGTTGAGTATCCAGGTCATTTCAATAATGGTGAGTGACATCAAGCTGGCAAAATTCTTCTCTATCATTCTGGATTGCACCTCAGATGTCAGCCGCACCAAACAGCTGCCAGTTTTACTAGGATTGTGTCACTGAAGAAGGAGCACCACATAAAGGAACATTTGATGGGGTTTCTGGAGGCAGAGGAGTCAACAGGCCAACATTTGGCATCCCTGATTCTCAAAAGATTAGAAAAATTCATTTTGAGGGCTGCAGAGGACAGTCTTATGATAACGGGGCCAACATGAATGGCAAAAACAAAGGTGTCCAAGCCAGACTCCTGGGAAGGAATCCAAGAGCTCTATTTGTGCCATGTGAGGTCCACCCATTGAACCTGGTTGTGGCTGATGCTGCTAAAAGTTCTGTCGATGCCACAGGTTACTTTGGCATTTTACACAAACTGTACACCTTGTTCTCAGGTTCCACACAGCGATGGGCCATCCAGAAAAAACATGTGGACATGTCTTTGAAGATGTAAAGTTAAGAGTGTCGAGCCACTGAGGGATCAGGCAGCAGGGGTGAGAGAGGCACTGATTGAGGTGAAGGATCAGACTAAAGACCATGTGACAAAGATTGAGACCCAGTCCTTGTCAGGGGAGGTGGGATCATACTGCTTCAGCACCTGTACAGTCATGTGGTATGACATCTGGAGCCAGATCCAACATGTGAGCAAGCTGATGCCGTCTCCCAGTATGCATGTGGATGTTGCAGTCAGTCTTCTCAGAGAGAAGGTCTCAGCAACTACAGGCCAGCAGGCTTTATGACTGCACAAACAGCCCATCAGGAAAGATTGTCCGCATTGGAAAATGTGGGAGAGAAGTTTGAAGTGCTATCAACCTTCCAATGTCTCTCAAATGAGGAGGTGACAAAACAATGTTAGGCTTTTAGTATGACACTGCACTATAAAGAACACTCAGACTTGGATGACAGAGAGCTTTCACAGGAACTGAAGAACTTGCCTGACTTGCCATCGAAGACCATGACCCTGCTGGGCAGATTTCTTATGATGATGTAATTGATGACTTTGCATCAAGGAAGGCAAGAAAGGTCAGGGTTTAGATGGCAGTTGTGCAATTTAGGTTGTGTGTTTCTTGTTTGAAGTGCAATAGTGTAATAATCAGGTTCT
The DNA here is from genome assembly GCF_036934945.1 of Oncorhynchus masou masou. Classification (NCBI taxonomy): domain Eukaryota; kingdom Metazoa; phylum Chordata; class Actinopteri; order Salmoniformes; family Salmonidae; genus Oncorhynchus; species Oncorhynchus masou. The sequence continues at coordinate 66,723,993 of NC_088212.1, forward strand.
TCTCTTCTGTATACATGTGTTATTCTATTTGTATATTTGTGTGATTTAGGATCTGTGCAATTTAGTTTTATTTGTGTGCATTTTTTTTTTGTCTTCTGTTATCAATAGTGTAATAATATTTTTAAAAGTATTTGTATTTATATACTACAATTTGTTTGTATTTGTCTATGTTATTTCTTTTTGACATTTATGAGTCTTATTTTTGTATATATTTTAGAATTATATGTGGGCGGGGGGGGGGGGGTCGCCCAGGGTGCCATGCAAGCTAGAACCGCCACTGTCAGGAGACTATCTCATGAAGCTGGTTGAGAGAATACCAGGAGTGTGCAAAGCTGTCTTCAAGGCAAAGGGTGGCTACTTTGAAGAATATCATATATAAAATATATTTTGACTTGTTTAACCCTTTTTTGGTTACTACATGATAATATATGTGTTATTTAATAGTTTTGATGTCTTCACAATTATTCTACAATGTAGAAAATAGTACAAATCAAGAAAAACCCTTGAATGAATAGATGTGTCCAAATGTTTTAATGGTACTGTATGTGAACTGCACTGTTGAAAATCTTGACTCTGGTAGTCATGACTCACTTCATGGAGGTCAATAACATGATCAGGCTGTCAGAGCTAAATCCCATCACACCTTACACCTGTGGAGAGGATGAAATACTGAGGAGACGGAGTCATTTAAGGCCTGATACATAAAGTGCTCAGGGATGTGCTAAATGTCATGGGCTGTGGCTGTAACACAGGGAAAATCTTTCTCTCTCCAGCCTCCTCACAGATTGAGATGCTTGGGGAATTAAACGAACACAGAGACTGCAGAGTATATAGAGAATGTGAAACCTTGGACTATATAACACAGGTCTACTTTTACAAAAATAATGCCATATCTCTATTCAACCGTTTCATGAAAATAGGCAGTAGCCTTCCTTTAAATCTATAAGCCCTAAACATTTGATAATGCATCTTATTTTTTCGTTCTTGTGCAGGTTCTAAAGTTATAGTTTACTGCTGCTGTTATTGGGTGATTTTTGATAAATGGCTTCATTACTTTTCCTGCGGTCTAGAGGAGATGTTTTGTAATGGAACAGTGCAACTTGTTTGTCCTTTCAGAGTGTTTGTGTAAGTAAAGCCTTCGCCACCCAAGGCAGGCAGAGAGCATGATTTCATTGACTGATTTCTCTCACAGAGGATGATGGAACACAACTTCTGTTGTTCTGAATCCTTGTAAAGAGGTGACTGGGGGAACTGTGTGTTTCACTATAGACTGGATAGGTGAGTAATTATGCGGTTGTGGGAAACTGGGAATACACCCACACCTCCAGAGGCGTCATGCTCATAGGAGGCACAGGGGAAGGTGCCCCCTCAGATTTGTCCTGTTTAAACAATATATATTGCATTTTTTTGTTACATTTGTTGTTGTTTCTATGTAATACTACTAGCCACTAGCAATTTTGTGAAGTTGGTTTTAGCTAGCCCAGATAGGTTCCCAATCTAATAAACCTCAATGCTAACTACCCCAGAAGCCATTTCTGGCTATAAAACACGTTTGAGTAGCATGCTTCTCTAACTATCTTTGCTGGCATGCAATTACTAAACGTACTGAATAAGATTCACATTCCTTTAAAAAATGTTACCCAGATTTTAGCAGAGATGCAGGGAATCATATTTAGTTTATTTAAAAGAATAACCACTTAGGGCCTCCCGGGTGGTGCAGTGGTTAAGGGCGCTGTACTGCAGCGCCAGCTGTGCCATCGGAGACTCTGGGTTTGCGCCCAGGCTCTGTCGTAACCGGCCGCGACCGGGAGGTCCGTGGGGCGATGCACAATTGGCCTAGCGTCGTCCGGGTTAGGGAGGGCTTGGCCGGTAGGGATGTCCCTGTCTCATCGTGCACCAGCGACTCCTGTGGTGGGCCGGGCGCAGTGCGCACTAACCAAGGTTGCACGGTGTTTCCTCCGACACATTGGTGAGGCTGGCTTCCAGGTTGGATGCACGCTGTGTTAAGAAGCAGTGCGACGTGGTTGGGTTGTGTATCGGAGGACGCATGACTTTCAACCTTTTAGTAGCTACTAAACAATTGGATACCACGTAATTGGGGAGAAAAAGGGGTGAAATTTAAATAAAATTGAAATTAAAAAAGAATAACCACTTAAAATAACCACCAGTCTTAGATATGCTTAAATATGCAGAAAAAAATACATATTTTTTACAAGAAATTAAGCATCATGATTATGGCTCTGGATTGCAGGAAAAAGCTGTTTCAGGTGTTTACATTTATTTTTTTGTACTTTGTGCCCCATCCGATTTTGGTGTTCATGCTGAAGTGATGAGTTTTGTGTGTATTAATGGCATAATACCAATGTAAAAGTGTGTCTTATTGTTAAAAGAATATCCCCACTGCCTCAGTTGGTTAAACTAAAAAATGTCCATACTAGCAATGCCACTAGAGTATTTGATATGGGCTCTCTCTTTAAAAAAATATACTAGATCTTTTCTCTCCTTTCCATTTTCTCCATCCCTCTTCAAACCTAACATTTGAACCTAACGGAAACCCTTCAGAGCAAGAGGTTCCGCCTCGCCTCTAATCTCAAAATGTGCCAGCAGCCAGCAAATTCCTCCTGCAGACAGGCTGGCTCATCAGGTGGGGAGCCCTGGATGTGTGAGCGGAGTAGGAATCAACCACAGGGCTCACCACAGGGCTCACCACAGGAATCAACCACAGGGCTCACCACAGGAATCAACCACAGGGCTCACCACAGGAATCACCACAGGAATCAACCACAGGGCTCACCACAGGAATCACCACAGGAATCACCACAGGAATCAACCACAGGGCTCACCACAGGAATCACCACAGGAATCAATCACAGGGCTTACCACAGGGTACCTCCAGGCTCTGATCAGGCCCTACACCCAAACAAGGGCACTGCGTTCATCCACCTCTGGCCTGCTCGCCTCCCTACCACTGAGGAAGTACAGTTCCCGCTCAGCCCAGTCAAAACTGTTCGCTGCTCTGGCCCCCCAATGGTGGAACAAACTCCCTCACGACGCCAGGACAGCGGAGTCAATCACCACCTTCCGGAGACACCTGAAACCCCACCTCTTTAAGGAATACCTAGGATAGGATAAAGTAATCCTTCTCACCCCCCTTAAATGATTTAGATGCACTATTGTAAAGTGGCTGTTCCACTGGATGTCATAAGGTGAATTCACCAATTTGTAAGTCGCTCTGGATAAGAGCGTCTGCCAAATGACTTAAATGTAATGTAATGGAATCAACCACAGGGCTAACCACAGGAATCAACCACAGGGCTCACTACAGGAATCAACCACAGGAATCAACCACAGGGCTCACTACAGGAATCAACCACAGGAATCAACCACAGGAATCAATCACAGGGCTTACCACAGGAATCAAACACAGGGCTCACTACAGGAATCAACCACAGGAATCAACCACAGGGCTCACTACAGGAATCAACCACAGGAATCAACCACAGGGCTCACTACAGGAATCAACCACAGGAATCAACCACAGGAATCAACCACAGGGCTCACTACAGGAATCAACCACAGGGCTTACCACAGGGATCAACCACAGGGCTAACCACAGGAATCAACCACAGGGCTCACTACAGGAATCAACCACAGGGCTAACCACAGGAATCAACCACAGGGCTCACTACAGGAATCAACCACAGGGCTAACCACAGGAATCAACCACAGGGCTTACCACAGGGATCAACCACAGGGCTAACCACAGGAATCAACCACAGGGCTCACTACAGGAATCAACCACAGGGCTAACCACAGGAATCAACCACAGGGCTCACTACAGGAATCAACCACAGGGCTAACCACAGGAATCAACCACAGGGCTAACCACAGGAATCAACCACAGGGCTCACTACAGGAATCAACCACAGGGCTAACCACAGGAATCAACCACAGGGCTCACTACAGGAATCAGCCACAGGACGATGACTCTGACGGTCCCTGAACCCCCACACAATTTGTAGATCTCACGTCCACCATTGCTGTGTCTCAGCAGATCCGGGCAGGTGTATGTGCATGGAATGTTAACCGGTTGGAGCTGGGTCAGGACTCCCACTGTCCATCAACTTTGACCCTGTGACCCCCACAGCTCCATACAGAAGAACATGTTTGGAGAATTCCCTGCTCATTGTAGGAGAGCCAATTAGATGCCCTGCAAGGTTACCCAGAAAATAAACATCCAATACCAGAGACACATGCTGTGTGCTGGGCTGAGCTGATAGGAAACTCCCTGGAGATTTACCTTCAGGAACCACTCAGTGTGGATGGTTCTATTGGCTAGGTTTAGCCACTTTCGACAGCTGAAATTCATTTATTAAGGACCAAAATTGGGGGGCTGGTTCATATGAATAATTCAGCATAGCTAGCCTTTGTTCTGAATGTAATTCATGTTATTCATGCTGAGGGTTGAGTCAATTAAATGTGCTTTCTAAAGAGTTTTTTTCCTACTCTTCCTTTGCTAATGGATGATTTCGGATCTCCTTGACCCATACACCATAGACCGTAATTTAGAGCTTACTGTAACACTCTGAAATGAGCATGTGAGCATGTACAAGCGTCTGCATGGTCATTTATGAGGCGAGAGAAAGGCGACGGCGATTCCATACAGTACAGATTTGGGAGGGGTGGGCAGGGTCCTTCAACTTACCCCATAACTGTATTTTGGATGCAAGGTTTGGTTTGGAGTATGAGACCCGATATTAAGAGGGTGGGTCATGCTGTCAGGTGGTTGATAGGCCGTTACTGTGGAGGCTGGACCTCCATCTCTCAGAGTACAGTTTGTCAGAGAGCCTGCCTATCAATCATCAACCAGTGTGCCTCAGTCCTCCACAGGCACACCACACTGCAACACATCATCCTGGAAGAACCACACTGGAGTCACCCGGGCAGAGCAGACTCCCAGAGGTGCAGAAATAAACCAGTTTCTCCACAGAACTTTCTTTCTCACAGCCGCAAATGTGTACTTGAAGAGTACACACACTTTGATGTGCCCGTTGCAGTCCATTGCCTATATCTGTTACACTTTACCAGCTCTGCAACATTGTAGAACAGGGAAAATAGTAACGTTCAGAAATTCATATGAAAACCAATAGGCTGTGACATAGCTGAAATAGTTCAGTAGTTATAAGACCACTTCAGTACATTGGCTACTGACCAGACAGTAAGACTACTAATTCATTGGAGGGATCAGAAAAGTTCTAGAGGCGGGATGAGATCATAAATCTTGAAGCAACATAATGCCTGAACTCCTAATCGAAACCAGCCGGGGCCACTTTCCTCGCCTGCAGAAATCCCATTACTGGACACCGATTGATCACCAGCACCTCCCCATTACATTGACAGAGGGCTCCAACGTTATGCTGTAAGCATGTGGGATGGGGTTAAGACAGAATCCTAGATTTTGACAAAAAGGCATTGCGACAGGTAGGATTTTAAATCTTGTTGAAATAAGATGTATCATTGTCAAATGATGGAACTTGCCAGTGAATTTGATTCCCCTAAACTGTGTGGAAGCATACTGACCTCTTGTGGCTAAAGAATGGAGTTACTTATTTTATGTATAGTGTTGTGGGCAATATAAAACAACAGAACAGCGCAGTAATTAAAATCGCTAGTCTCTTTCCCTGCCCTCCTTTTCCTCCACACGTCCTGGGTAGTGATTGGAATGCAGGAAAAATACTTTTAATCCACAGTCTCTCTTCTAACCTCTCACAGCTCAGAGGACTTTCCTCTGTCTCTGGAATCTTTGTTCCTGCTTTGACTCCCCGTGGAGCAGTTAATTTTGAATGACGTCCCAGCTCTGGCACAGGGATCAGACAACAAAGAGACATGCAATGGCATAGAGGTTCACCTGTAAAAGACAGGTCTGATGCCCTCATACAAAAGCAGCAATAAAGAGTTTCACCCTCTCCTCAGTACTGCCGCAGGATGCAATTGAGACCATGACAAGGGCAAGGTGAAATGTACTAGTCATTTCAGTTAGAGAAGAATCCCAACTGTAGAAATGTGCATGCAACTCCATTTTCACTAAAGCCATTCAATGAGAAACTTTCATGAAAGATTGATTGTGCCAAGTTAAATAACGGTTAAATAAAATAAAAAATATATAATAACTTTGGATTCATCACTCTCGATTTCTCTGACTTTCTCTCACGCCAAAGATCTTTGGCTTGTCTCTTAAAATTATATATTTTTTGGAAATAAATAATACAATAATTATCAACACTAATTAGCTACTTTAGTTATCAGAATGTTAATGTTTTTTTTAAATTGTCCCATCAAATTAAACTTGTATCTAAACATTTTGCAAAAACATTTGAGTAATGCTTTTTCATTCTCCTGCCTCAATGACTCCTCATGTTTTCTTTTCATTAATGCCTAGTTCCATAATGGAGACTGTGTTCTGATCTCAAGCAGAGATCTTTGGGAATTCCCTTTTGTCCATGCAAATGTACATCCATACTGATGGCACATTAAAATGGTAACTTAAGTCAATGTTTTTGAATATGTAATTCCTCTTTAAATAACTTTCCATAGTTTTTGGACAATCTACTGAAGGAAGCTGAAAACTTGTCTTCACTTTCCATGTTCCAGGTAAACACTGCATAAGTTATCAGAGTGCAATTAGCAATACAGCGTGTCTTCTCCCTCACAAGGGATGCACTCACAAGAGTTGACAGTAGTCTCGGTAGTATCACACTGTACTGCTTTTATAGCTGTATAAGTCCACAGAAGGTGTTACATTTTGAGAAGCTGCCCTGGGATCATAGCCCTTCCATTCAAATTAGTGCTGGAATGTTAGTGTTTTATTTTTCATTTTTCTAGTTGTTACCTCTTCAAATTTTTGCCGCTGAAGCAGAATTTAACATAATCTAATTATGGTCTCTGAAATGCAAGGGAGCAACAAAGGGAGTAACTATGTGCCGAGAATAGAAAGCAGAGAGTTATGCTAGACTCTTCTTGCGGTGTCTGGAAATGGAGAGGGAAGCAAGTTTTGTGCCTTAGAAACAGCTGACAGACAGGGTGACATGACAGAGAGACATCGCCACAGGCATCATCTGTTTGATATCCTGTCCATGGCTACAGGTTGGCTATTGTGGGGAATGCTGGACAGATTGAAACCTTTTTCAGATGTTGCAGAGGCGTTTGGGATGTTTACACACACACCTATAAAAATGTGCATTGGTCTATCATGAGCACACAGCAGCAGCCTCTATTTCCTTTCAGATGATAAACTATAAATTCAAAAGCCATAAAAGTGTCACTCAAGGTCTGAGTCATTTTGCTGGTGGATATTTACTGTCCCTCACACTGTAGTATCACCTCTCATTGTGTTTTCCTAATCTAAAATAGATTTTTTTCTATTGTTCTCATTGCAATTGCATGAAAATCATCATGTCAACAGACATAATGAATCACAAATATTAACAGTCTTAATGCTTCTCCATGTTTGACATTTACGATGGTAGTGCACTGTTATATTTATGTTTTAAAAGGCATTGGTGATGTTTAGAGAAACTGTTAGTATAGACAGGGGAGGACAAAATGCTAACTTTGAGCCATTTCTCTAGCTGGCATTTAAGTTCATTTGCTAGTTCTTGGAGTATATGTAGGCTATGATGCACTCTGTGAACAAGAACCCAGAGATCCCAATGTGATTCTCTTAACACCTGTGCAAAGCAGTCAGACAGAACATGGCAAATGTACACTGTGATGGATATGTAGGAACATGTCTACATTGTGTATCCGACAATTCAGTGAGCAAAACAGTTACACACTGAAGGAAGGAGGGCAGGCTTGACATGATGTTGGCTGGCCCCAGAGAGCTTTGATATACACGCCTTTGAAACTTGTATAGCTCGTGGCTGATCAAAACATTCTAACATGTTCAAATGTGCTACATCGTTTTATCACTAAATCGTTGTATGTTATCACTGCAGTTTCAGTAAACCTTGTGTTTGTCTTGGTATAATGATTAAATATGCTGTAGACCATCTAAATATATCCTATTTTGTCAAATTATAAATACAAGTTTAGTGACCTCATTTCTCGAAAAATAGAGATCCATTTATAGATTTCAGGGAAAGCGAGGATAGCTGGTATGGCTCCGCATAGCCTTGGAATGATAATGTATCCATCCTTCGTGAAAACAATATACCGTACACAAACAGTTAAATATGGATTCCTTTTGTTCTACTTATCTGGTTAAAAGATACAAATTGAAAGGAACCCTGCGTGATTTTCATAAGTGTTGCTGTCATTGTAACATGGTGTGACCCAAGTTAATGGTTTGTAAGCAATTCTTCACCTTAACCCCTGTCGAGTCCCCCTGCACACCACTGCAGGGGCATACCATTAGTAGGATGGTTCACATTGTGCCCACATGAGGTAGTGAGAGCAAGTTTGTCGGGTATACCACACGTGTCCCAGCCTATCCTTTCCAGCAGAGCACACAGGTGGAGAGCACTTTAAGCTGTTTACATGCAAGATGTATAGGATTTATTTATTTAATACCTTCTCTACCTCTCACATCACACCACACCGCCCTAAGTTAAGTTTTGTTGTACCCATCCAAGTTTAGATAGCTGGCTAGACTAAATGACCAATTTAAAAATGTTAGCTGACATGGGCTAATTGAGTGACTGTCAGTGACTGACATAACAAGAGAAAATTTGCTGATGCACAACAAAATTCTAAATTGCACCTTGTGTATTCTATTATTCTACTATACAAACTCTCAACATTCATTTTTTAATTTGAGACCCGACAGAGTTCTTTTAAAAATACAAATACAATTTGGGGGGGGAGGTCCCACTACCGGCCGTGGGGCCTGAAGCGTGACAGCCATCACATAAATCAACCTTTGACCTTTGAGCAGGATGCTGAACGTTTATCTATTCAACAACACCAAACAGTGACTGGAATCATGAGGGGTGGAGCAGGTGTCCTATTAAAATCAGTATTCCAATTAAACATAGTATGTTATGAGCATATATAACAAGACATTGTAAGAGATTCACCCAAGGCTACTGTAAAGAGGTCATCTTGTGACAGCTAGATATTGTTCCTTTTGTGGGACCTCCTCCTTCTGGTCCTTCTGTCATGGCATAGCCATTCCTCTTCCACATTTAGAAAACCTATCTCATGGTTACCTAATGTGTCCTGTGAAAGTATGACAAGGTTATCCACCACCCATAGATCATGTAAGGCACAGGTAGGCCCAACTAAAGTTGAAAATAAAAGAGAGCCGCACACTCTAGGAGCTCAGATGCAAATATTTAATTACCAACGTTTTGACAGCCAAGCTGTCTTCATCAGGGTAATCAGCCCAACTAAAGACATCAATATAACAGTGGTGTTCTATGTAGCTAAATACAGTTGAAGTTGGACGTTTACCTTTGCCAAATACATTTAAACTCAGTTTTTCACAAATCCTGACATTTAATCCTAGTAAAAACACCTTGTTTTAGGTCAGTTAGGATCACCACTTTATTTTAAGAATGTGAAATGTCAGAATAATAGTAGAGAGAATGATTTATTTCAGCTTTTATTTCTTTCATCACATTCCCAGTGGGTCAGAAGATTACATACACTCAATTAGTATTTGGTAGCATTGCCTTTAAATTGTTTAACTTGGGTCAAACGTTTTGGGTAGCCTTCCACAAGCTTCCCACAATAAGTTGGGTGAATTTTGGCCCATTCCTCTTGACAGAGCTGGTGTAACTGAATCAGGTTTGTAGGCCTACTTGCTCGCACACGCTTTTTCAGTTCTGCTCACACATTTTCTATAGGATTGAGGTCAGAGCTTTGTGATGGCCACACCCAATACCTTGACTTTGTTGTCCTTAAGCCATTTTGCCACAACTTTGGAAGTATGCTTTGGGTCATTGTCCATTTGGAAGACCCATTCGCGACCAAGCTTTAATTTCATGACTGATGTCTTGAGATGTTGCTTCAATATATCCACATATTTTTCCCTACCTCATGATGCCATCTATTTTGTGAAGTGCACCAGTCCCTCATGCAGCAAAGCAACCCCACAACATGATGCTGCCACCCCCGTGCTTCATGGTTGGGATGGTGTTCTTCAGCTTGCAAGCCTCTCCTTTTTTCCTCCAAACATAACGATGGTCATTAAGGCCAAACAGTTCTATTTTTGTTTCATCAGACCAGAGGACATTTCTCCAAAAAGTACGATCTTTGTCCCCATGTGCAGTTGCAAACCGTAGTCTGGCTTTTTAATGGCGGTTTTGGAGCAGTGGCTTCTTCCTTGCTGAGCGGCCTTTCAGGTTATGTCGATATAGGACTCGTTTTACTGTGGATATAGATACTTTTGAACCTGTTTCCTCCAGCATCTTCACAAAGTCCTTTGCTGTTGTTCTGAGATTGATTTGCACTTTTCGCGCCAAAGTACGTTCATCTCTAGGAGACAGAATGTATCTCCTTCCTGAGCGGTATGATGGCTGAGTGGTCCCATGGTGTTTATACTTGCGTACTATTGTTTGTACAGATGAACGTGGTACCTTCAGACATTTGGAAATTGCTCCCAAGGACGAACCAGACTTGTGGAGGTCTACAATTTTATTTCTGAGGTCTTGGCTGATTTATTTTGGTTTTCCCATGATGTCAAGCAAAGAGGCACTGAGTTTGAAGGTAGGCCTTGAAATACATCCAAAGGTACACCTCCAATTGACTCAAATTATGTCAATTAGCCTATCAGAAGCTTCTAAAGCCATGACATCATTTTCTGGAATTTCTGGAATTTTCCAACTTAGTGTATGTAAAATTTGTGGAGTGGTTGAAAAACAACTTTTAATGACACCAACCGAAGTGTGTGTAAACTTCCGACTTTAACAGTATCTTGTGCTGATAATATATTAGAAATGTATATAGAAATGTTTTTCTAACCGATTTTGTTTTGTTACAGCCTGAATTCAAAATGGATTAAATATATTTTTGTTCTCACTCATCTGCACACAATAACCCATAATGACAAAGTGAAAACATATTTTGCAAAATCTTGGCAGTGGTGGAAAGCAGACTGAAACAAGTTTTCCTCTGGGATTTTGCCTGTGCTTAGCTCCATTCCATTTATTTTTCATCCTGAAAAATTCCCCATTCATTAACGATTACAAGCGTACCACAATGCTTGAGAATATGTAGAGTCGTAAACAATAATGTGTTGTATTGGATTTGCCTAAAACATAACACTTTGTATTCAGAACAAAAAGTGAATTGCTTTGCCACGTTTATGAGGTATTACTTTAGTGATTTATTAGCAAACAGGATACATGTTTTGGGACACTTTTATTCTGTAGAGGCTTCCTGCTTTTCAATTAGCTTAGAATTTTGGACTTCGCTACAGGACAGTTTTGCTATCACAGACTGGAATATGTTCCGGGATTCTTCCAATGGCATTGAGGAGTACACCACATCAGTCACTGGCTTTATCAATAAGTGCATCGAGGACATCGTCTCCACGGTGACTGTACGTACATACCCCAACCAGAAGCCATGGATTACAGGCAAAGTTTGCACTAAGCTAAAGGGTAGAGCCGCCGCTTTCGAGGAGCGGGACTCTAACCCGGAAGCTTATAAGAAATCCTGCTATGCCCTCCGACAAACCATCAAACAGGCAAAGCGTTAATACAGGGCTAAGATCGAACCGTACTACACCGGCTCCGATGCCTGTCGGATGTGGCAGGGCCTGCAAACTATTACAGACTACAAAGGGAAGCACAGCCGAGAGCTGCCTAGTGACACAAGCCTACTGTCAGGATTTGGCCAGGGTTGTTCCGGGTTTTGGTCACTAGATGCCCCCATTGTGCTTTTTGACCTTATGTTTTTTCCCTTGTTCCCCATTATTATTTGCACCTGTACCTCGTTTCCCCTGATTGTATTTAAACCCTTAGTTTCCCTCAGTTCTGTGCTCTGTGTTTGTATGTTAGCACCCAGCCCTAGTGTTCTGTGTTTTCTTGTCGATTCCGGTGGATGCTCTTGTGGAATTCTGTTTTTGTTTTTGAGTGTCTCTTGAGGCTTTTTTGTGCTATTCCTACCACCTTTTGGATTTGCCATTTTTGTATTTAAGGACTTCTCCTTTTTACTTTATTAAATACACCGTCTTAAGTACTGCTGTGTCTGCCTCATCTTCTGGGTTCTGCTGACTATTTGTGGCTCAGTTGGTTAAGTGACTGTTTCTCACTCCGGAGACCCAGGTTCGTAACCGGGTCCTGACAGAAACACAGAGCCAAAAATGAACCCAGAGGCAGCCAGTTCCCAGGACCTTTTTGCCATGCTGTCCCACCACCAGGAGACTGTCCAACGCCACGAAGCCGCCCTGGTTCAGCAAGAGGCCTTAATGGCTAGACATTCTCATCTTCTGTCGGAGATGCTGACTTCCATTAAGCAAATATCTGATCGTCTTACCCTGGCAACAGTTCCCGTCCCAGTACCTCAGATTCACGTACCCATGGCAGTTAACCCCCTGGCTGAACCTCGTCTTCCACCACCCCAACGGTTCTCAGGTGATCCAAGTGCTTGTAAAGGGTTTCTCACCCAATGTTCTCTCTCCTTTGAGCTACAACCCTCGTCGTTTCCCACCGACCGGTCTAAGATCGCTTATATCATCACCCTGCTGTCGGAAAAAGCCCTGGCCTGGGCTACTGCTGTGTGGGATGCCCATAGTTCCTGCTGTGCCAGCTACTCTGCCTTTGCTGAGGAATTCAAACGAGTGTTTCAAGGCCCAAGCAGTGGTTCTGACTCAGCCAAACAGCTCCTGACTCTCCACCAAGGTTGGCGCAGCGTGACGGACTATGCCATCCAGTTCCGCACGGTGGCAGCAGCAAGTGGCTGGAACAACGAGGCGCTCACGGTGTGCTTTCTGAAAGGCCTTTCCGACACTATCCAAGATGAACTGGCCACTCGGGAACCACCGGACAATCTCGAGTCCCTGATCAAGTTGGCCTCACGCATTGACCAGCGTCTGAGAGAGAGAACTCAACCGTAGACCTCTAGCCCCTATCAGTCCCTGCTCCGAGTCCCCACCTTTATCCTCGCTGGCTCCATCGGAACCCATGCAGATTGGACGCATCTCCCAGGCTGAGAGAGACCGCCGGATGAGGGAGCGACGCTGTCTATATTGCGGCAAACTGGGCCATTTCCGTTCCACGTGTCCCGGGCTCCAGGGAAACGCTCTGTCCCGTACAGACCGGGGGGAACTGTAACGGGAAACATAACCTCCTCCCATCCGTCCAACTCCCGTCTGCTCATTCCAGTCACCCTCTCCTGGGACAACCACAAGCTTCACCTTCAAGCCTTGGTAGACTCTGGAGCCGCAGGTAACTTCATGGATGGTGTCTGGGCAAAGGAGAATGGCGTTCCCTCTGAACTTCTAAGTGAACCCATGAGGGTCACTACATTGGATGGAAGCCCTTTGGGATCAGGACTTGTCACTCATGTCACTACCTCCTTGCGACTTTCAGTTTCACAACACCAGGAATTGATGAACTTTCATTTGATCTCCTGTTCCGAGTTCCCTCTCGTCCTTGGATACCCCTGGCTTCACAGCCATAACCCTCACATCGACTGGTCTGTGGGCACTATCAAGCAGTGGGGTCCTACGTGCCAAGCTACTTGTATTTTCCAGAATTCCCAGAGTTCTACTCCCGAGTCTTTAGAATCCCTCGACCTGACCCGAGTTCCCGAGTGTTACCATGACCTCAAACTGGTGTTTAGCAAACAGAGGGCCACCATGCTACCACCCCATAGACCTTACGATTGCCCCATCGACCTGTTTCCGGGCACTTGCCCCCAGGGGTCGGATCTTTTCCCTATCTCCACCCGAACGAGCTGCTATGGATACCTACATCAAGGACACTCTGGAAGCAGGCCTCATGCGTCCATCCACCTCCCGGCGGGAGCAGGGTTTTTCTTTGTGGCCAAGAAAGACGGTGGATTACGTCCTTGCATCGACTAACGGGGACTCAATGCCATAACCGTCCGTAACCGTTACCCGCTACCCCTTATGGCCACAGCCTTCGAGCTGCTCCAGGAAGCAGTTGTTTTCACTAAGCTTGACCTGCGGAACGCATACCATCTTGTGCGGATCAGACCTGGTGACGAGTGGAAGACCGCTTTCAACACGCCTACTGGTCACTATGAATACTTGGTGATGCCCTTCGGCCTGACCAACGCCCCAACTTCTGCCTCCTGGTCCGGGAACAATGGAGGAGCATAGCCAAACTGACACTCGTGCGGGGACATACCAGTGGAGGAGGAGCGCAAGGTGTTGTGCGCGTATTCGGCCCAAACAATAAAGGATGACCATGTGGACGGGTTGTCACGAGTCATACATCGGAGGGTGGTTTCCAGCTCTTGATTCATCCTCTCTGTTTGGCCGTTGGACTCCGGATGGTACCCTGAAGATAGACTGGCAGTTCACGTGGCAGCCCCTCTCTCAGCTTTAACCAAGGGTGGCAATGCAAGGTTTTTGTGGGGAAGAGAAGCTGAGACGGCCTTCCAAGGACTCAAGCAGCGCGTTCTCTCTGCTCCCATCCTGATACTACCGACTACGGATGAACCATTTGTGGTGGAGGTAGACGCATCAGAGGTTGGTGTTGGAGCTGTCCTGTCTCAGAGGGGTGAAGACAAGAAGCTTCATCCGTGCGCTTTCTTCTCACACCGGCTTACCCCGACTGAGAGGAACTACGATGTGGGGGATCGTGAACTCCTAGCGGTTAAGATGGCATTGAAGGAATGGAGACACTGGCTCGAGGGGGCTTCTCACCCGTTTCAAGTGCTTACGGACCACAAAAATCTGGAGTATATCCAGCAGGCGAAGCGGTTGAACTCTAGACAAGCTAGATGGTCTCTTTTCTTCAATCGATTCCAGTTTATCCTCACCTATCGGCCCGGGTCGAAGAATCTCAAACCGGATGCCCTGTCCCGAGTCCACGCTCCTGCCATTCGAGATGACACGGACATGCCTGTCCTTCCTGCTGCTAAGATTGTGGCTCCGATTTCGTGGCAAGTTGAGGATACCGTGAGACGTGCTCAAGCTAGCGAACCGGACCCGAAAGGAGGTCCTGCCAATCGGTTGTTTGTCCCCAAGGCAGTGAGGACTCAGGTCCTTCTGTGGGGGCACTCCTCTCGCCTCACCTGTCATCCGGGCGTAGGTCGCACCTTGGAGTTCATCCAGCGTAAGTTCTGGTGGCCTACCATAAGAGAAGACGTTGCCACTTTCGTCAATGCCTGTCCCGTGTGCTGCCAGGGCAAATCTTCTCACCTCCGCCCTCAAGGACTCCTTCACCCTTTACCTGTTCCCCACAGACCCTGGTCCCATATCTCATTGGACTTTATTACTGGACTTCCTCCATCCCATGGCAATACTACTATCCTAGTCATAATCGACAGGTTTTCAAAGGCGGCCAGGTTCGTCCCTCTGACTAAGTTACCTTCTGCCAAGGAAACGGCTGAGTTGGTAATTAATCATGTGTTCCGAGTCTTCGGCATTCCTCAAGATATGGTTTCTGACAGAGGTCCCCAGTTCGCCTCAAGGTTTTGGAAGGCCTTCTGCCAACTCATGGGGGCTTCTGCCAGTCTATCTTCAGGGTACCATCCGGAGTCCAACGGCCAAACAGAGAGGATGAATCAAGAGCTGGAAACCACCCTCCGATGTATGACTCGTGACAACCCGTCCACATGGTCATCCTTTATTGTTTGGGCCGAATACGCGCACAACACCTTGCGCTCCTCCTCCACTGGTATGTCCCCGCACGAGTGTCAGTTTGGCTATGCTCCTCCATTGTTCCCGGACCAGGAGGCAGAAGTCAGAGTGCCTTCAGCCTTGAAGTTCGTCAGACGCTGTCGGCTTATGTGGAGGAAGACCCGTCTTAATCTTATGCGTTCCTCACAGAGGTACCAACAACAAGCCAACAGACGTCGCGGTCCCGGGCCTACCCTGCGCCCCGGCCAGAGAGTCTGGCTCTCCACAAGAAACTTAACTCTACGGGTGGAGTCTCGCAAGCTGTCCCAAAAATACATCGGTCCCTTCAAGGTTGCCAGGAGAGTTAACCCAGTTTCTTATCGCCTACACTTACCCAGATCCCTTAAGATTAATCCCACATTTCACATTTCATTGCTAAAACCTGTTGTTTTTTCTCCCCTTGTCCCGGCAGACAGACCTCCCCCTCCACCAAGTGTCATTGGAGGCCAGCCGGCTTATACCATCCATCGGATACTGGATTCCCGCCGGGTGCAGCGGTCCTGGCAGTATCTGGTGGACTGGGAAGGCTACGGTCCCGAGGAGCGCTCCTGGGTTCCTGCCAAAGACATCCTGGATCCTGACCTCATTCGTCAGTTCAGGGCCCTCCACTCTGAGAGAGCTGGTAGGAACGTCAGGAGCCGTTCCTAGGGGGATTCTGTCAGGATTTGGCCAGGGTTGTTCCGGGTTTTGGTCACTAGATGCCCCCATTGTGCTTTTTGACCTTATGTTTTTTCCCTTGTTCCCCATTATTATTTGCACCTGTACCTCGTTTCCCCTGATTGTATTTAAACCCTTAGTTTCCCTCAGTTCTGTGCTCTGTGTTTGTATGTTAGCACCCAGCCCTAGTGTTCTGTGTTTTCTTGTCGATTCCGGTGGATGCTCTTGTGGAATTCTGTTTTTGTTTTTGAGTGTCTGTTGAGGTTTTTTTGTGCTATTCCTACCACCTTTTGGATTTGCCATTTTTGTATTTAAGGACTTCTCCTTTTTACTTTATTAAATACACCGTCTTAAGTACTGCTGTGTCTGCCTCATCTTCTGGGTTCTGCTGACTATTCGTGGCTCAGTTGGTTAAGTGACTGTTTCTCACTCCGGAGACCCAGGTTCGTAACCGGGTCCTGACACCTACCAGACGAGGCAAGTAACACTGAAACATGCATGAGAGCACCAGCTGTTCTGGACAACTGTGTGATCACTCTCTCCTCAGCCTATGTGAGTAAGACCTTTAAACAGGTAAACATTCACAAGGCAGCAGGGCCAGACGAATTACCAGGATGTGTACTCCGAGCAACTGGCAATAGTCTTCACTGACATTTTTAACCTTTCCCTGTCTGAGTCTGTAATACCAACATGTTTCAAGCAGTCCACCACAGTCCCTGTTTCCAAGAACACTAAGGTAACCTGCCTAAATGACTACCGACCTGTAGCTCTCACATCTGTAGCCATGAAATACTTTGAAAGGCTGGTCATGGCTCACAACAACACCATTATTCCAGAAACCCTAAACCCACTCCAATTCGCATACCACACCAACAGATCCACAGATGATGCAATCTCTATTGCACTTCACACTGCCCTTTCCCACCTGGACAAAAGGAACACCTATGTGAGAATGTTATTCCTTTATCCTCAACACTGGGACCCCTCAGGGGTGTGTGCTCAGTCCCCTCCTGAACTCCCTGTTCACTCATGACTGCACAGCCAGGCACGACTCCGACACCATCATTACGTTTGCTGAAGACACAACAGTGGTAGGACTGATCACTGACAACGATGAGACAGCTTATAGGGAGGAGGTCAGAGACCTGACCGTGTGGAGCAAGGTCAATAACCTCTCCCTCAACGCAATGATTGTGGACTATAGGAAAAGGAGGACCAAGCACGCACTCATTGTTAAACAATATTTTTTCATACAGAGTGAGTCCAGGCAACTTATTATGTGACTTGCAAATGTTAACTCCTGAACTTATTTAGGCTTGCCATAACAAAGGTGTTAAATACTTAATGACTCAAGACATTTCAGATTTCAGATGTTTTTTACATTTTTAAACATGATTCCACTTTGATATTATGAGGTATTATGTATAGGCCAGTGACAAAAAAAACTAAATTGTATCTATTTTAAATACAGGCTGTAACACAACAAAAAGTATAAGAAGTCAAGGTGTGTGAATACTTTCTGAATGCACTGTATAATAGCTTGCTGCAAGATAAATTAACCTGATGCTGTGAATACCAAGAGAAAACGCAAGTGGATGCTATGCTCTTTCACCCTCACATTGCTACCTTTACAGGAAGTGTGTAGTGAGTGACGGAACACTCTTGATGGGTCTGAACTCAGAGTGCAAATTTTGACGTCACAGCCTGGGCACATCTCTCTAAGCACATTTAGCTTTCTAATGTGTTGAAATACCAACGACTGTCTCCAAGGAAATGTTCTCCTTGCCAAAGTTACCAATAAATAGTCTGTGGATGGGTTCCATTGAGCCTTTGCTTTTGTGGTGGTCCAACAGCACTTTTTCATTTCAAGGCCTCATATACCCTTTACATGCTTGAAATAAATAAACAGCCTTGTTTCTATATTTATATGACAGCCAGAGACAGTAACTCTAGGTAATTTGAGGATAGCAAAGCTCTGTTACGTACAGCAAAAAAAATAAAGACATCAATATCAAAAACTTTCATCACATCCCAGGTTTCTGCAGTTAGTAGATGAATAGATAGAGATTTAATTGAAGTAGACCCTCTTGTTCAGTGTCATGTCATGGACAACCATGGAATAGGTTCAAAAGCAGTGTGATCAGCAGGGCCCTTGGCAGACAACTGAAAGCTGAATTAGTGGTGAGTGTTGGTGGAGGTGTCGTCATGCAGATGCCTGCACTGAAGGGGTGACATCAACATCAATAATGAAAGTGTCTCATCAATGACCAGGGGAGGGCTACTGTATAAAAAGGAGAGATACTCTAAGCACTTATAAAAGACTGATCAACCAGCTCGACTGGCCCCTCCAAATCATTACAGAAAAACATATCTAAACTTTGTGGAATACACTCAGGCAGAAACTGGTAAGTAAAAGTTTGCAATAAATGTTGTAATCTGGTATTGACAATCTAAGATACATTTAATAACGGTCTTAACGTTATGTTAAATGTGTAGCATTGTTTTACCACAGAGTTAAAGAGATAGACATGTTACTGACCTTTATGGAAAACAGATTACTAGTAATGAGTTAAACAAGTTCATAGGAAATTGCTGAGATGTGTTCTTAATTTTTCAGGCAATCAATATGCTTTCCATCAAATCTTTGGACAAAATTGTTTTAATAATTGTCCTCTGCAGTTTACACACAGAGGCGAGACCAATGAGGTAAGTTGACCAACTTATCTGTCGAAATGCAATTTTGTGTATTGCGTTTCATACCATGGTTTATTCTTCAATGGTATTTCATTGCTTTGTTGTATCCTGTATTCTAAGTCACCTCAATTAAAACGGGGTGTAATGGTTATTCTCTGACCAACAGAAAGAGGTCCATCACTGAGGTCCAGCTCATGCACAACGTGGGAGTACACAAGCAGGTGGGGGAGAGACAAGACTGGCTTCAGCTGAAGTTAAAGGATATAATTGCAGCTTCACACGCCAAAGCACAACAACATGGACAATCAGGGAAGATCCAGAGTCTGCTTCCTGATGATCTCACAGGACTGGGCCTGTATACAAGATAAGCCTCAGTACTGAGGGTTTGTCTTCTCTTCAGTCTTACAGAAGTGTTACCTCGTTTAAAAAAAACAACAACAAAGTTTTCACTGTAAATGTCATTTTGGTTTTAGACATTTTAAAAATTATTATTCTAATTCTTTTTTTATTAATGTAATTACTGTTTATTTATTTATTTATATTTTATATTTTATATATATTTCCTGGTTTTACTGCATTTGAATAAATAATACATTTTGTTTATGACCACTACCTGGACTAAAGCACACAGAACAGTATATTTTTTTTACATTGTTTTCCCACCTTATGTGTCAAATTACCGTTAACAGTGTCAAAAAAACGTTTGCTAATGTCTTTGATATGTCCATCTCTTTGACATTGCTTTATTTCAGTGTAAAGCACTGTTTACTTTAAATAATGTTCACAATGAGGACCATCTTGGTTACTGTTTGTACCGTTATAATCATAATGACATCACTGTTTACTACACTCACAGATGCTTTGTAATTTCAAAATAAGAATTAATGAAAAGCACAAAATGTAAAAAAAAAAAAAAAAAAAACATTTCTAGGTGAATATCATGTGAGATCATTTTTATATGCATTAATAAATAGAATGTTTGCAAAACAATTGTGCAGGTCTACATTTTGTGGGTTGGGAGCAGAGTTGCAGGGACTCAGGGACACCCTGAATGAGACATGTGTCCCCCTAAATGCAACAAAGTCAGACTTTAGGGGGCTGTAAATAATGCTAATTATATATTAATTTTATGCTGTTTGTACTGCTATAGTAGTAAATATTAAAGTAAAAGCTTATTCCAAATTAAATTAACACCCCCACCTCTGTGTCATGCTTGAAAAGAAATTCTTCCATGTATCTGAGCTAGCCATCCTGGGACAGTCCCGTGGCTCAGCTCCTTTCAGGTGTCCCAGCTTTTATTTCTACAAAATAATGTCCTTTTGACAGCAAGACATCAATTAATTAAGGCTACAATAGTGTATACCCAACGATATTCGCCGAATGTGTTCATGACAAATTAAAAGGTAATAAAAAGATGTCTTTACTATTAAGCCCATACATATGAAGTGCGTGCACACATAGGAGGACCGAATGTTACGGTATAATTCACACCCTTGGTGGAAGTAAGACAAGGAGTTGAGACACTGGAGGAAGAAGAAGAGTCTCTCCCTTCTCATGTAAAGTTAGACTTTGTGAGATACCCTAGATTATGTGCACAAACCCCTTCAGTGTCACAAATGCAAAAGATTGTCATGTGTCACGTGTATGCTGAAGGGAAGAATATTGTATGCCAGTGGAGGTGACAGTGGCTTGCGAAAGTATTCACCCCCTTGGCATTTTTCCTATTTTGTTGCCTTACAACCTGTAATTAAAATATTTTTTTTTATTCAGCCCCCCAAAGTCAATACTTTGTAGAGCCACCTTTTGCAGCAATTACAGCTGCAGATATCTTGGGGTATGTCTCTATAATCTAGTCACTGCTGCAGCTCCTTCAAGTTGGATGGGTTCTGCTGGTGTACCGCAATCTTTAAGTCATACCACAGATTCTCAATTGGATTGAGGTCTGGGCTTTGACTCGGCCATTCCAAGACATTTAAATGTTTCCCCTTAAACCACTTGAGTGTTGCTTTAACAGTATGCTTAGTGTCATTGTCCTGCTGGAAGGTGAACCTCTGTCCCAGTCTCAAATCTCTGGAAGGCTGAAACAGTTTTCCCTCAAGACTTTCCCTGTATTTAGTGCCATCCATCATTCCTTCAATGCTGACCAGTTTCCCAGTCCCTGCAGACGAAAAACATCCCCACAGTATGATGCTGCCACTATGGTGTTCTCGGGGTGGTGAGAGGTGTTGGGTTTGCGCCAGACATAGCATTTTCCTTGATGGCCAAAAAGCTCAATTTTAGTCTCATCTGACCAGAGTACCTTCTTCCCTATGTTTGCGGAGTCTCCCACATGCCTTTTGGCGAACACCAAACATGTTTGCTTATTTTTTTCTGGCCACTCTTCCTTAAAGCCCAGCTCTGTGGAGTGTATGGCTTAAAATGGTCTTATGGACAGATACTCCAATCTCCACTGTGGAGCTTTGCAGCTCCTTCAGGATTATCTTTGGTCTCTTTGTTGCCTCTCTGATTTGTTGCCTCAGTATTTCTCAAGTGGTGTCAGAAGTTCCAGAAAACCCAGCCACAGTGAGGAGTGCATGCATGCTATAAGATGGAGAAAGGTGACGTGACGCTCGAGTTGGTGAACACTGCTTATGACTGGTTCTGGTGGATGAGCACAGAGAAGGCCCTGTTTGAAGGGTCCTCTATCCGGTCATCAGGGCCTCTATCCATGAATTTCCACAGGCCGGGCAGCACTGGGCGGAGCTTACCTGGCCGACTCACCGTTGGAGCAGCTCTTCAAGGTGCAAAGGTTTCTACTGGAGGTGATGGGGGGAGGCCTGTGTCCGGGAAAGGAGCTGTGCGTCTGTGATACCCGCACCCCTAAGATAAGGTGTGCATGTGACTGTGGCCATGACTGGGAAGTCTGCCCTGGTGGCAAGGCCTTGTGTTATCACTGCAACAAGCACAGGCACGTAGCTACCTGGCTACCTGCGTGTTCCACCAGACGTGGAGGTCCGAGGCATCGGCTGATTCGCCACCTGTTGTAGAGGCCCCACACTCAAGCACTGTTACCGACGAGGAACTGTCCACTCTGTTCTGCGGTGCGCTCCTGGAGGAGAGTATGAGCTTTCCCTGTCTGCTGGTGAGGTCCCTGATCTATCTGTCCTTGATCTTCTGCTCCCTGCTGGGGGTGAGTTCGAACTGCAGGCTGGGGTGCCAGAGACTCCATCGGAGCTGCAGGTTTCTGATGCTGTTGATGAGCTGGTGGCTAGCCAGCTGCCCATGGCCAATACTGCTGAGCTGATGGATGGCGGTGGGGCGGAGTCTCTGCCGGTTGCTGGTAAGAGTGGAGAGCTCTCACACGCTATCTGCTGAGACTGATAATACTGAGTTGTGCCCTAGGCCTGAAGCTGGGGAGGGGTCTGACCCTGCCCTTGGTTCTGCTGGGTTACTGGCAGTCAAAACTGAACATTTCTTTCCTGATTCACCTGACTCCCCTTCTCTACAAAAGGTGTCTGTGCCGAGAAGGGTGGACACACCCTCAACAACCAAGCAGGTCAGCGAAGACCTGGGAGTGAAGCTGGTGGTCAAGATGTTCAAGATGAACAATCATACAGAGTGCAAGTTCTCATTGTTTCAGGTGATGTTGTTCATTCGTGTTTACCTGTGTAGGACTACTGCAATGCAATGTCAGGACTCTGGTCAGGTAAAAACCCAGCAAGCTCCGATTATGGTTCCTGTTTCTGTACATTCAACTTGGTTATGTAAATCCCCTGTTTTTGTGTTTAAATGCTTTTGACAGCCTTCTTTTCAAGGGAGGTTGTAAACCTATAATGGTTTAGTGCTTTTTCCCCGCACTTCGTGCGTCAAGGAGAATGGGGAGTAAACATGACACTTGTCAATATGTTATAGGTCACATAATCTAAATTCTTGCCTGATTATGTATGTCCAGACATTGATTAACACCTGTTTATTAGGCAAAGCACATTTATTGACTGTTAATGATGTGGGAAAATGTATCATGTGAATATATTACCTGAATGTGTTTGCATGTCATTGGCATACCTTTTATTGAAGTTGATTAACAATTAGGTAATTGGTAGGGTTTGTGATGCGTTCTGGGTAATGGGTGTTGCTACAATAAACATGTCTTGGCTTTGTTTGGGAGACAGGTCGGCATGTTTTGAAGCCTGGGTTTTCATTTATTAGGTCTACTAGCTATATCCACTTGCAAGTAAAAAGCCTCACATAAGCAAAATAAAAGCACATCTTCCTCGTATGCCTCCTCACTGTTAAAATCCTACCGCATAGTAAGCTTTAGTAGAGTCTGCACCAGTGAATGGGTTTGTTTGATGTTACATTAGACAGAGCAACCTTGGATCATAAATAACTACTCATTATTATTTGTTGATCAGTCAGTCACAATTTAACCATGACACATTACCGTTTTTCATCCTCTCGAACACGGCTAATGTTTCTCAGCAACTGAGGGATCATGTCATATTGCGTGTGAAAAAGGTGAACTTTGTATCAATAATTGCAATGTTCATAAACTGCACACCACAAATGGAAGGAATCTGAGAAAATTGGAAACATTGTGAGTGCAGCTGAACACTTTGGGACTGATTTTACAGCAGAAGCCTGCAGGGAATCCTGTTGAAGAATGTTCCACCATCACAGGCCCCCGAGCCTGTAGTGATGTGACTTGAATTGGATTGTGACTGAAGGAGTGAGATGGGGTTTTAATGTGTCTACTTTTTTATATTATGTCTGGGTTTTTTCTGCAATGTTTTATTTGTTATTCTATTGTTCACTACCCGGTACAGTAGGTGGCGGCAATACATCTTATAGGATGTAGTCTGCCTCAAACCTCAGATAAGCAGTGTGTAGGAGGGAGATTCCTAGATTTTATAAGTATGCAGGAGGACATGAGACAAAGGAATGTGTAGTATCAGTGTGTGTGTGTGTGTGTGTGTGTGTGTGTGTGTGTGTGTGTGTGTGTGTGTGTGTGTGTGTGTGTGTGTGTGTGTGTGTGTGTGTGTGTGTGTGTAAACTGTAGGGGTACCCATGGTGCTGGAGATCAGAACTGTGTCCGGTGAGAGAAAGGCAGGTTCAGGTTGCCAGGATCAGAGTAGTGCAGAAGGTGTTGTATGCTAAGGCAGTGAAGAGTAGTAGAGGAAGGTGGGTGTGGGATCCTAAGAGGATCCCTGTGAGTAGGCCAAGGCCAATGGAGTGATAGGAATGACGTGCTTCAGTAAGGTTGTTCTTTTTGGCGTTCAAGGCCATGGTTGTCAATTGTACTGCAGGGATGGAATGTAAATCACAGATGATAGATGATGTGGTAGCAGCTACTGAGAAGTACTTGGGTGTAGGAGATTTTACTGCCAAAGCGTTAATGTTTTTGAATTATAGTGTCCCATCCTCCCAGACTGCTGGCCTAAAGTAGGATCAGATGGGGCCAAAGTAGTGGACTAGTAGTGAGGTTTTAATGGGCGTAGGGTTAGTTGGAAGGGCAATTTTTTTTCACAGAGTGTAATGAATTCATACTACAACAAGTAGTACAACAGTAGGTGGCGGTATGCACTATTGATATTTGTTTGCGGACTGCCAAGAAGAAGAAGAAAAAAATGTGAAGAATTTTGTACAGCCAAATCTCGCGAGAGCGTCTGAGTAGCAGGGACAACATCACTTTTGCCTTTTAGGGGAAAATGCCAAACCAAGATCCATTATTTTACTAACGGATTGGACTGATCCTTTGAATTCCGTGTATATGTTTTGTATAGGTTATATGCTAGAAATGCGACTCACCGCAATACGTATAATTTAAAAGGTAAGACTTATTTTGGTGAATGTAAGTGTTCCTATGTCTGAGCTTGCTAGCTAACGTTTGACAGCGAGCAAGCTAGTTTACTGGTAGTTCCTCTGCAAATATAGCTTTTTGTAGCTAACGTAACTATTGCTTATCTATCAATACCCCGAACTAATGTAGCTAGCTAACTTGACATGAAACTAGCAAGGTTTTGTTTTGTCCAGTTAGCCGACGAGTCAATAGCCAACTGTTAGCACATCATATTTGCTCAGTTTAGCCACTGCACCTATGTGAAACTAGCCACAATAAGGATCAGCCACTATAGTGGAATTTTCTGTATGCCTTCAAAATAAAAGTCCCCAATTGACAGTGATGCAAACGGAAACAAAGTGGTAATACAATTATTAGTTATTTTGACAAAAAAAATCTAAAGTTAATAGCACTGTGGATGTGTTAAGAGTTCAGAATTGCATTGGGGGCATACTAACATGCACGCTACAAGCCTTACCCCATTTCGTGAACCCAAGATCCATAGGTAAGGCTGTACATTGCAATATGAATGTCATGGTCAATTCAAATTGTATTAGTCAAATATTCTGAATACAACAGGTGTAGACCTTACCATGAAGTGCTTACTTACAAGCCCCTAACCAACAATGCAGTTAAAATAAAACCCACATGAGAATAAGAAATAAGTAACAAGTAATTAAAGAGCAGCAGTAAAATAACAATAGCGAGACTATTTACAAGGGGGTGCCGGTACAGAGTCAATGTGCGGGTGCACCGGTTAGTTGAGGTAATATGTACATGTAGGTAGAGTTGTTAAAGTGACTATGCATAGATGATAACAACGGAGAGTAGCAGGGGTGTAAAAGAGGGGGGAGGTGCAATACAAAGAGTAGGGGTAACAATTTGATTAGGTGTCTTATGGCTTGGGGGTAGAATCTGTTTAGAAGCCTCTTGGACCTAGACTTGGCGCTCCAGTACCGCTTGCCATGCGGTAGCAGAGAGAACAGTCTATGACTAGGGTGTCTGGAGCTTGGCCCCAGTGATGTAGTGGGCCATTCGCACTACCCTCTGTAGTGCCTTGCGGTCAGAGGCCGAGCAGTTGCCATACCAGGCAGTGTTGCAACCAGTCATGCTCTCGATTAAGCAGCTGTAGAACCTTTTGAGGATCTGAGGACCCAGGCCAAATCTTTTCAGTCTCCTGAGGGGAAACGGTTTTGTTGTGCCCTCTTCACAACTGTCTTGGTGTGCTTGGACCATGTTAGTTTTTTGGATATGTGGACACCAAGGAACTTGAAGCTCTCAACCTGCTCCACTGCAGGCCAGTCGATGAGAATGGGGGTGTCTTTTACCTGTAGTCCACAATCATCTCCTTTGTCTTGATCACGTTGAGGTAGAGTCTGTTGTCTTGGCACCACACGGCCAGTCTGTCTCATCGTTGTCGGTGATCAGGCCTACCACTTGTGTCATTGGCACACTTAATGATTGTGTTGGTCGGAACAGGGAATACAGGAGGGGACTGAGTACACACACCTGAGGGGCCCCTGTGTTGAGGATCAGCATGGCGGATGTTGTTACCTACCCTTACCACCTGGGGGAGGCCCTTCAGGAAGTCCAGGATCCAGTTGCAGAGTGAGGTGTTTAGTTCCAGAGTCCTTAGCTTAGTGATGAGCTTTGAGGGCTCTAAGGTGTTGAACACTGAGCTGTAGTCAATGATTATAATCTCACATAGGCATTCCTTTTGTCTAGGTGGGAAAGGGCAGTGTGGAGTGCAATAAAATTGCATCTGTGAATCTGTTGCAGTATGTGAATTGGAGTGGGTCTAGTGTTTCTGGGATAATGGTGTTGTTGTGAGCCATGACCATCCTTTCAAAGCACTTCATGGCTGAAGACTTGAGAGCTACAGGTTGGTAGTCATTTAGGCAGGTTACCTTAGTGTTCTTTGGCACAGGCACTATGGTGGTCTGCTTAGAACATGTTGATATTACAGATGTGGAGAGGGAGAGGTTGAAGATGTCAGTGAAGACACTTGCCTGTTGGTCAGCGCATGCTTAAAGTACACATCCTGGTAATCCTGGTAATCCGTCTGGCCCTGCGGCCTTGTGAATGTTGACCTGTTTAAAGGTCTTACTCACATTGGCTGCGGATAGAGTGATCACACAGCCTTCCGGAACAGCTGGTGCTCTCATGCATGTTTCAGTGTTATTTGCCTCGCAGCGAGCATAGAAGTAGTTTAGCTCGTCTGGTAGGCTTGTGTCACTGGGCAGCTTTTGGCTGTGCTGTCCTTTGTAGTCTAATGGTTTGCAAGCCCTGCCACATCCGATGAGCATCAGAGCTGGTGTAGTTAGATTCAATCTTAGTCCTGAATTGATGCTTTGCCTGCTTGATGGTTCGTCAGAGGGCATACGGGATTTCGTATACAGTAAGCGTCCGGATTAGTCTCCCGCTCCTTGAAAGTGCGGATGTTGCCTGTAATCCCTGGCATCTGTTTGGGGTATGTACGTACGGTCACTGTGAGGACGACGTCATAGATGCACTTATTGATGAAGCAGATGACCGATGTGGTATACTCCAATGCCATCGGAGGAATCCCAGAACATATTCCAGTCTGTGTTAGCAAAACAGTCCTGTAGCTAAGCATCTGCTTCATCTGACCACTTTTTTTTATTGATCTAGTCACTGGTGCTTTCTGCTTTAATTTTTGCTTGTAAGCAAGGAATCAGGAGGATAGAATTATGGTCAGATTTGCCAAATGGAGGGTGAGGGAGAGCTTTGTATGGGTCTCTGTGTGTGGCGTAAAGTTGGTCCCGAGTGGGGGGAGGTTCTCCTCTGGTTACACATTTAACATGCTGATAGAAATTTGGTAAAACGGATTTAAGTTTCCCTGTATTAAAGTCCCCGGCCACTAGGAGTGCCGCTTCTGGGTGGGCATTTTCTTCTTTGCTTATGGCCTTATGGAGTTGGTTGAGAGCGGTTTTAGTGCCAACTTCGTTCTGTGGTGGTAAATAGATGGCTACGAATAACATAGATGAGAATTCTTGGTAGATAGTGTGGTCTACAGATTATCATAAGGTACTCTACCTCAGACGAGCAAAATCTCGAGACTTTAATATTAGACATTGCGTACCAGCTGGTCTAAGAAGAATGGTCTTGAACACTGAGCTGTCGTCAATAAACATCTTTCTTACATGGGTGTTCCTCTTGTCCAGATGGGAGAGGGCAGTGAGGAGTGCATCATCTGTGGATCTGTAGGGGTAGTATGTGAATTGGACTGGGTCCAGGGTGTCTGGGATGATGATGTTGACGTGAGCCATGACCTGCCTTCCAAAGCATTTCACGGCTATAGATGGGGCGATAGACATTTAGACAGGTTACGTTGGTGGTCTTGGGTACAGGATTTATGGTGGTCTGTTGAAACATGTAGGTATAAATAGACTGTCAGGGAGAAGTTGAAAATGCTGGTCAGCGCGTGCTCTGAGTACGCGTCCTGTTAATCTGTCGAGCTTCACAATTCTGTTTACACAAATATTAGCGTTGTAGCTCATAATA
Organism: Oncorhynchus masou masou; assembly: GCF_036934945.1. NCBI lineage: Eukaryota > Metazoa > Chordata > Actinopteri > Salmoniformes > Salmonidae > Oncorhynchus > Oncorhynchus masou. The sequence continues at coordinate 66,752,507 of NC_088212.1, forward strand.
GGGAACTTTAACTGTGGGAAATCACCTCACTATTCAGCCTGTTGTACATACATATTGAACATTAATATTGCAATTTACAGCCTTACCTATGGATGTCCGGTACTTGAGGTTTTGGGGTCACAGTTTGGTTCGTTTACGGTACAGCAGGAAATTGAAATGCCAACAGTTACTGTAGTTCATTTTTGTTTTTGGCAAAAGACTCAAAACAAAAAGCAGCCTATTTGTGGCCAGAGTCCAGCTTCTGTAACAGCAATCACAATATTCCTGCATTGTCTGTTGTGACATTTATTTTGGGCCTCTCAAGTAGTCTTCAGGGGTCCAAAATGTTGGACCCATTCCGAAATGGACCTGGGGCTTTCCCACTCGATATGCATAAATAAAATGTTCAATATAAAGACCTGTTCCAAAGAAAACTAGACCAGTTCCGTATAGACCTGGTCGGATCTGGACCCAATCCGAGTGAGGGAGGCAGCAGCCGAAAAGTCCATTTGTAAACTACTTTGTTAACCAGAGTAGATAAAGCGTGAGGGAGAAAGGAGGTGCCGCTGTAGCAGATGGAGGGGCTGTGTGTGTGTGTGTGTGTGTGTGTGTGTGTGTGTGTGTGAGTGAGACACGGGGAGCAATGTGAGGAGAGTCAGAAACCAACCATACCAAGCCGACGCGCTCTAGTAGACTAACTTCTAGCTTGTCATAGCTAAATTATCATCCAATATGATTATGTTGTACCTGTCCAGACTGCATCAAACTGAGAAACGCTAGTTAGCTAGCTAGGCTAATTGAGGCTGCATGCACTTTTTACCTGTCCTACAGTTCAAAATATTACTTCCATTCAGATTAAGTAGCAGCCTAACTGTTGTCGCTTGGTCGTTGTAGCATATCCTTCTCATTCAACTTTTAGTTCCATGGTCCATTGATTTAAATCATCTCCGAACTTGCTTTGCCACACTGAGGCTCGGACTGTAGGGCCACTTTGATGACTTGTGATAGCCCAAAAACAACAAGCTACACATGCCACTCTGCATAGGCTAATCTCGATGAGCAGTGGTGACACTTAACGTTTTATCCACAACTCTCTGTCCATCGCTGTTGTAATCTACTGTGAAGTCAATGTTTCCAAACTGGAGATGTCAACGATGATGGAGGATCCTCCATTTCTGGTTTATCGACCCCACCACTCGCCATTGTACCGAAGTAGTTGCCGGTTGCGCCACACGAATGTATAGTTTGAAATATGCCAGTTAAGATTTGAATTTTGATTACAAGGCTCTAGTTAATGGAATAGCCTACAATGTTTTTTTCAGCTCAGTTTTACTCAGAGGTAGTGGCATACATCGCAGTGTAGGCGTAGCCTTTTAGTAGTTTAAAATGTATTTAGTATCTTTTTATTCAGGTTCACAGTATGGACCAAACCGAGAACCCCGTACCGAACGGTTCAGTATGAATAAGTGTACCATTACACCCCTACAACCTATGTACAATTGCATAGTTGGTTAGGGCTTGTAAATAAGCATTTCACTGTAAGGTCTACTACACCTGTTGTATTCAGCATACGTGACAAACTTAGATTTGTATTGAACAATTATATTGCAATGTATACCTTACCCTATTTCATGGACCCAAGATCCATAGGTATCAGCCTACTCAGTGACACACACAGATGACACTTCTGAAGTGTTTACACAAATATTAGCGTTATAGCGCATATTAGTCATCTTTAACTGTCGGAAATCATCTCACTATACAGTGTTTAGTCTCACAATAAGAGCTACGACGCTAATATTTGTGTGAACTCTTCAGAATTGTAATCTGTGGATGTCACCGAGTCAGCTGATACCTATGAATCTTTGGTCCTTAAAACAGGAAAAGGCTATACAGTGCATTCAAAAAGCATTCAGATCCCTTGACTTTGTCACATTACAGCCTTATTCTAAAATATATATATTTTTAGGTATCATTAATCTACACACAACACCCGTTATGACAAATCAAAAACAGGTTTAGAAATGTTAATTTCTAGTAAATAACTGGTCATATTCAGTATTTAGACCCTTTACTTAGTACTTTGTTGAAGCACCTTTTTGTAGCAATTACACCCAAGAAGACTTGAGGCTGTGAAGCTACAAGGTTGGCACACCTGTATTTGGTGAGTTTTTCCCATTCTTCTCTGCAGATCTTCTCAAGCTCTGTCAGGTTTGATGGGGAGCGTCGCTGTACAGCTATTTTCAGGTCTCAAGAGATGTTCGATCATCGGGTTCAGGCTCTGGCAGGGCCACTCAAGGACATTGAGACCTGTCCCGAAGCCACTGCTGTGTTGTCTTGGCTGTGTGCTTAGTGTCATTGTCCTGTTGGAAGGTGAACCTTCTGCGGTCTAGAGCACTCTGGAGCAGATTTTCATCAAGGATCTCTCTCTACTTTCCTCCATTCATCTTTCCCTCAATCCTAACTAGTCTCCCAGTCCCTGTGCTGAAAAACATCCAAACAGCATGATGCCGCCACCATGCTTCACCATAGGGATGATGCCAGTTTTCTTCCAGACGTGATGCTTGGCATTCAGGCGAAAGTGCTCAATCTTGGTTTTATCAGACCAAAGAATATTGTTTCTCATGGTCTGAGATTCCGTTAGGTGCCTTTTGGCAAATTTTAAGAGGAGTGGCCTCCATTTGTCCGCTCTACCATAAAGGCCTGATTGGTGGAGTGCTGCAGAGATGTTTGTCCTTCTGGAAGGGTCTCCCATCTCCACAGAGGAACTCTGGAGCTCTGTCAAAGTGACAATTGGGTTCTTGGTCACCTCCCTGACCAAGGCCCTTCTCCCTCGATTGCTCAGTTTGGCTGGGCAGCCAGCTCTAGGAAGAGTCTTAGGGGTTCCAAACTTCTTCAATTTAAGAAGGCTGGAGACCACAGTGTTCTTGTGGACCTTCAATGCTGCAGACATTTTTTTTTGGTAACCTTCCCCAGATCTGTGCCTCAACACAATCCTGTCTGACTTCTACAGACAATTCCTTCGATTTCATGGCTTGGTTTTTGCTCTGACATGCACTGTCAACTGTGGGACCTTATATAGACAGGTGTGTGCCTTTCCAAATCATGTCCAATCAATTGAATTTACCACAAGTGGTCTCCAATCAAGTTGTAGAAACATCAAGGATGATCAATGGAAACAGGATGCACCTGTCTCCTCCCCTTCATCTACACTGATTTGAAGTGGCTTTAACAGATGACATCATCCAATAAGGGATCCTTGCTTTCACCTGGATTCACATGCGCAGTCAATGTCATTGAAAGAGCAGGTGTTCCTAATGTTTTGTACTCGGTGCCTGTAGAAAAAGTCCACATACACTCCCTTGAACTTTTTTCACATTTTGTTGTATTACAATGTGGGATTGAAATATGTCATTTTTTCTCATTGATCTACATAAAATACTCTGTAAAATTGAAAAAAGAATCCTACAAATTTTTACAAATTAATAAAATATTGAACTAAAATATAGTCATTGCATAAGTATTCACCCGCTTTGTTTAGGCAAGCCTAAATTAGTTCAGAAGTTAAATGTGGCTTAACAAATCCCACTAAGTTATATGTGAAATAATATGGGTTGACATAAAACAAAAAATTATGACTACCCCCTTCCTCTGTCCCCTATACATACAGTAAAACGTTTGGACACACCTACTCATTCCAGGGTTTTTCTTTATTTTTACTATTTTCTACATTGTAGAATAATAGTGAAGACATCAAAAATATGCAATAACACATATGGAATCATGTATTAACCAAAAAAGTGTTTAACAAATCTAAATATATTTCATATTTTAGATTTTTCAAATAGCCATCCTTTGCCTTGATGACAGCTTTGCACGCTCTTGGCAAACTTTTGACTGGTACTGTATATCCATAAGGTCCCTTAGTCAAGTATTGAATTTCACAGATTCAACTACAAAGACCAAGGAGCTTTTTAAAAGCCTCATAAGGAAGGGCAGTGACTGGTAGATGGGTAACAATAACAGATCATTGAATATAACGTTAAGCATGGTTAAGTTAATAATTATGCTGTGGATGATATATTAAACCATCCAGACACATCAGACTAAGTTGTCATTCTGAACTGAGCTGCCTGACAGGAAGGAAACTGCTTAGGGATGTCACCATGAGGTCATCAGTGATTTTAAAACAGCTACGGAGTTCAGAGGCTGTGATCGGAGAAAACTGAAGATGGATCAACAACATTGTAGTGACTCTACAATATAATGACTTATATGACAGACTGAAAAGAACAATTTAAATACACAGAATAAAAAATATTCCAAAACATGTATGCATCAAGGCACTTAAGTAATACTGCAAAGAAAACACAGCAAAGGAATGCATCACTGAGTTAACTGCCTCCTTTATGTTCAAGCATGGTGCTGGCTCCAGCATGGTATGAGTTTTTCAGGATGAAAAGAAACGGGACAGAGGCAAAATCCTAGAGGAAAACCTGTTTGTCTGCTTTACACCAGGTACTGGGAGGGGAATTCACCTTTCAGCAGGACAATAAGCCAAATATGCACTGGAGTTGCTTACCAAGAAGAAATGTATGTTCCTGAGTGGCCAATGGTTGCTTTGACCTAAATCTGCTTGAAAATCTATTGGCAAGACCTGAAAATTGATCCCCAAATCCTTGACAGAGGTTGAAGAATTTTGAAAATAATAATGGGCAAATATTACACAATACAGGTGTGCAAAACTCTGAGATTTACCCAAGAAGACTAATAGCTGTAATCTGTGCCAAATTAGTTTCTAACGTGTATTGAATAAAGGGTGTGAATACTTATCGAATTAAGGTATATTAGTGTTAACATTTTCATAAATTCATATTATTATATATTTTTTTAAAGATTCTCCTTCCACTTTGACAGAGTATTTTGTGTCGATCGTTGACCAAAAATGACACATCCATCCACAACCTTTCGCTAACTGGTCCAACGCGCTAACCGCTAGAATACCTGTCGCCCCACAATTCTGAAGTCTTTGTTTCGTCAAATTAACAAATTGTTGTCTTTTGCTTAGATTATATAACAACATTTCGACCTTGATTAGCATTATATATGGACAGATTCCGCTATATGTATCCGTTTGCATCGCTTTCAATAGAGGACTTTTATCTTGAAGGCGACCCGCAAATTACACTATTGTGGCCAATCCTTACTGTGGCCAGCTTCACATAGGTAGCCACTGCCTGGCTAGCTAAACAAATATATTGCAAGCATTCTAAATCATCTGCTATTTACTAGTTGGGACTGGTAACTAATTTACTGCTGGCTATGTTGTGATCACATTAGTTCGTTTGGGTGCTAGTGTCATGATTGTTAGTTAGCCACCATTAGTTTAGCTCGTATTATTCGGGATCATCGTGACGTTAGCTGGGGAAGGGGAACTGATTTTAGTTTCGTATTCACTGAACCTATAACTTGCATTTATGTGAATATTTACCGCTGGTTTTGCTCTCCTGAATCAACCCAGTGAATGAATATCTAACTCGACTCCCTTCGTCATGTCAGATTATGAATGGTGAATAATCCGGGTTGGACGTCTCTGTGAACTGGTGATGGCAGCACGTCCACAGTCATATGATAGCAACTCAAGTGACACTGAGAATTGGGAACGAAAAACAACCGACCTCGCAAACTCTGCAAGCACTCGAGGTGAGGCAATTGCTTTGTATTTGATAGTGTGTAATGTGAGAAAGAACTGACACTAACCAATGTAGTTGGCATTTCTGTAGAGACATTTCACATCCATGATCATGTGTATAGTGCTATAGGTATAGGCCATCATATTATAGGCTAGACATATGTTTTTCAGCATAGTCACACACTCATTGTGCATTTTGCAAATATTTTCTTACAAAAAAAAAAGCTCTGCATTGTTGGTTAAGGGCTTGTTGGTAAGGTCTTACACCTTTTGTATTTGGCACATGTAACATACATTTTGATTTCATAAGGTTGACATTGTCCTTTGTGATTTCCAATGAAGGGATGGTTACTCTTGAGCCCAACATCATAAAAGGCTACTGTTTTTATCATAACTGTAAAGTCAGATGGGCTGTCATAACGCTCCCAGTAGTCATTCTTTTAGAAGTCCACTGTCATGACAGCACTATGTACACTTTATAACTACACTTTATAACTAAGTAAAGTGTTTATGCCCTTTACTGGCTGTTGTTTTGGCAGAAAGGAAGACTTTGGCATTTCTTGGGTAATTGTAGTTCAGTTATTTAAGAGTCCAAAGAGAGACCAGCTACCTAACTTGCAAAGCAAACTCTTGCAAAAACAGACCTTATTTTTCCTCATTTTTAAGAACTGGTGCAGAACATGACCATGCAAGTTTGTGTCTTTTGGCTTCTCTCCCAACAGGAACGTTGGCCTTTTTATACTTCCATGGCTCACTGATGTGATGTGCCCTCATATTAACAGACTGGGACAATATGTTCAATATTTCAATACTAAATGGGACACTATTACTCATGATTGTAGGCCTATATAGGGAAGTAACCATTTGTGATTAAAGACCCCGTTCCATTTTGATAGTGCTTTTAATGTCTTTTTTCTTTAAAAGATGTACAATTAGACAAGTGGTCCGCCTACAATAAAAGGGATTCTGCTTTTGTGTGTACATGTCTTTTTCCATTCTGTCCAGTTAGTCTTCTTGGGTTTGAGGGCTGCTTCTATACTGTCTGTCTTTCCAAATATCTGACTTTCCCAGTATAGATGCATTGTTACTTATTGCTTTGAGTGTGTGACTACATTGTTTCTCTTGCTCCAGGCAGTGCGTCAGGGCGGTGTTGTTATAATTACCTCTAGAGGTAAATACTGGTTCTAGTAAAGCTCTAGCCCCGAACCATGCTTTCACTGTGGTTCTGAGTGTCTCTTACGGTTACAACAGACACAGGATTTGTGACCTGCAATCTGTAATAATACATTAGGGGAGGAAGGACAACAGAGGGAGAGTGTGTGTGTTGTGTGATATCTGTGTAGAGTTTAACTGCAATTAGTATTTAGTGTGCTTTCTACTCTGGCCAGCGCTCAGTCGTGTGCATCTCGACTGGAGGCAGACCTGGTGAAGATGAGCCTGCATGGTGCTAGCGGGGGCAATGACCGCTCACGCGACCGCCGCCGCTCCAGCGACCGCTCCCGAGACTCGTCGCACGAGAGGGGAGAGGGCCAGCTCACCCCTTGCATCAGAAATGTCACCTCGCCTACCCGCCAGCACAACAGTGGTGAGTAGAACGTACTGAGAACACTTTCACAAGTCTCCTAAAATAAGATTTCTAAGAGAACATGTTGGATTCTAATGTTGACATGTAATAGAAGTAGTCTGTGAGAAAGGTCAGTTGTCATGCCAGTGAGTTAGTGTCTCTCTCCCTCCACCTCCAGACCGTGAGAGGGACGGTGGCTCCAGGCCCAGCAGCCCCCGTCCTCAGAGGATTTCCCCCAGCGGCTCCAGTAGCAGCGGGCTGGTCAGCAGCCGTAACAGCAGCCTGTCCAGCACTGAAGGCTGCTTTAAGAGCCTGGGGGTGGGAGAGATGGTGTTTGTCTATGAGAATAGCAAGGAGGGACTGGGCACGGGCCTGGGTACCCGCAGCATCCGGACCTCAGGCTCCGAGAGGGTCACTCTTATAGTAGATAACACACGGTTCGTGGTGGACCCTTCAATCTTCACAGCACAGCCCAACACCATGCTGGGCAGGTAGGGCTGACCTCATTGTTGTACTTTGTTATGGTGAAATCATCAATCCGTATCAAGTTTTGTTTTACCAGTGTGGTTATATGAGGCTATATCACCTACATTGGTTTTTTCCTTTAGCTTTTTTATTGTATGAATGTTGAACAACACTGAAATGTGACCTGTTTTGTGGTTTCTTGCAGAATGTTTGGATCTGGAAGGGAACACAATTTCACACGGCCCAATGAAAAAGGAGAGTATGAAGTCGCTGAAGGCATCAGCTCTACGGTGTTCCGAGCCATCCTGGTCAGTCAATAGCACTGTATTACCAAGTACAACACTCCCTTTTACTAGCTTGGTCAATTATTGACTGTTTTTACTTGAAGAAAACAATTCCTTGATCTAGCGTTGCAGTTGCTAACCTTTGCTCTTCTGAGCCACAAGGGTCAGCCTGCTACTCATAGTCATCCTGAATTGATTAACTTATTTGTAGCCAAAAACATTTACTCAAGGCTACAGAGTCAACCTTGGACTGTTATTATAGAATAGAGTAGAGTTGTCCACTGAGGCTATGAGTGTCTGGAGAACAAGTACAAGAATCAGTACCAGTGGCTGTAGGCTGCTGATGTGAATATGGAGGAATGGATTGATTCAAATGTGGGCTGTTGTTGACAAACAGGGATCTCTCTTAGAGGTATAGCATTTGATTTGAAAGATGTACCTTTTTATTTTTGCATTTGCAAATCTAATCCATGCCCAGCTCAACTGGCAGTAAACTGATATCTACGTACTGTAAGGGAGACGGCGTTGGCCATTTTGACCATTTTAGGAAGGGGGGGCTGATGTCTGAGTGAGGCAGTCTCTGTAATGGTTGCCTTTTGTGTTTTCTCTGTTTACTCTCTAACTGGCAGGATTACTACAAGTCTGGAATAATCCGTTGCCCCGATGGAATCTCCATCCCTGAGCTGAGGGAGGCATGTGACTATCTGTGCATCACCTTTGACTACAGCACCATCAAGTGCAGAGACCTCAGTGAGTATACCCCCTTTTTACCCGGTTGGCTCAGTGAACATAAATCATGAGCCCTTGGTTTTCATATCCCTTATTAGTGATTAATTAGGTTTCCGTAAGACTGATGAAAATGTTCTGGGAAGTTAGCGTGTTGGTTTGCGTCTCTGAACTGCTGTCTCCTGACTGACCATGTCCCATTGTCCCTAGGTGCCCTCATGCATGAGCTATCTAACGATGGTGCCCGGCGTCAGTTTGAGTTCTACCTGGAGGAAATGGTTGTGCCTCTGATGGTGGCCAGTGCCCAGAGTGGAGAGAGAGAATGCCACATCGTGGTGCTCACTGATGATGACGTAGTGGACTGGGACGAAGAGTACCCACCACAGATGGGAGAAGAGTACTCACAGAGTGAGTGAATCCACACACTCTCCACCCACCCCTATTTGACCTAGATATTTTGTGTGTACGTTATGTGGGCCGTTTTTAAATGTTTGTAGTTCTGTCCTTGAGCTTTTTCTTGTCTATTAATGTTCTGTATTATTTCATGTTCTGTGTGGACCCCAGGAAGAGTTTCAGCTTTCGCAAGAGCTAATAGGGATCCTAATAAGATACCAAAAATGTGATCTTCCTAATTAGTAATCCATGCTGTGGATTAAACTGTTGTTCACTTACCTAAAGGGACAAATTTAATTGACACTGCTTAAAAAGTTGTTGTTGATAATGAGTTGCTGTTTCACAACATTTTATTTTCTCTCTGCAGTAATATACAGCACAAAACTATACCGATTCTTCAAGTATATAGAAAATCGAGATGTTGCCAAATCAGTTTTAAAGGAGAGAGGACTGAAGAAAATAAGATTAGGCATTGAAGGTAAGATTATGGTTTTATCATGTATTTGCTGGGGTTCAGAGCAAAAATGTAAGATTTTGATTCAGCATTGCAAACTCACTGGCTCTGTTGTCTGCACCATGTATTGGTAGGTTACCCCACGTATAAAGAGAAGGTGAAGAAGCGTCCTGGTGGCCGTCCTGAGGTCATCTACAACTACGTCCAGAGGCCCTTCATCCGCATGTCCTGGGAGAAGGAGGAGGGCAAGAGCCGCCATGTTGACTTCCAGTGTGTCAAAAGCAAGTCCATCACTAACCTGGCTGCAGCTGCTGCAGATATCCCCCAGGACCAGCTGGTCAACATGCACCCTGGCCCTCAGGTGGACGAGCTGGACATCCTCCCTAACCAGTCCCCCAGTGGACCCCAGTACAGCTACAACAACGATGCTGGTGACCCAGACGCCCCCTCTCCCGCAGTCTGAGGACTGCCCCCTCCCTGACACCTCCCTTCCCAGCGTACTGCAGCATGGAGCGAGAGGGGGATCAATATAGAGGGGGATCATAACCATATTGCCTTGGCACCTCCTCCACAGCCTTAGAGCCTCAAGGATCTGGTCGATTGTAAAAACCCTATACGGGACAAGACTGGCAAAAGGGCATATTTCTCTTTTTCTTTAAAAAAATACTTGACCAAAGGAATTTATTTTTCTGTTAATTGTTTGAAATAAATTTAGCAAACCCAATTATTTTGTAGCTATTATTATTTACAATGGTTATCGGGCTGTGCACTGTGTGGTGTTCTCCCCCTGAGTTTTATTTGTTTGGGGGACAGGTGCAGATCGTGATGCCTGGCCCTGGAGAAAATCCTCTGATTTCATCACCATTCAGTGGAAATTACTGTTGAATTCCCCTCAGATATACTTTGAATCATGTAATGGTTGGGTTGGTTGACATCATAGGATTGGCAATGAGATTCTGTGCTCCCTGGATATTCAGCATGACATAAAGACATTAAAATCACTACATTGTATGGTGTTTTTATTCCTATCATTGTGCTTATTATCCATTAATAGCACTTGAGTTGAAAGAGGTTACTTTCACCTTATCCCTCTACATAGAGCCCCTACACTTTCAAACTGAAAGTTCAAAAAGTAGCCTAATACATGTGCAATACCTAGCCTGCAATTGTGGTTTGAGTTGACCTGATTTCAGATCAGGAGGAAAGTTTTCCTTTTATGGGTCATTTGGATAGTTTGCCTGTTGCTAGGGAACAACTATTTCCCGGGGGTCAGTAGTAAAGCACATCCCGTGTGTGGGTGGATGCCTCTGGCAGTGAGGTAGTCCAGGAAGGTGAGTGGGTGATGAGAAATGGTGTGCCCCCATAATATGCAAACATCACAAGTAGTGTGGACAATACCAACCAGTCTCCTAGCAACTCTGGCAGAGGAACTAGTCTGTGATTTGTCACATTTCATCTATTGTTGGCAAGCAAACGGATTACTCACTATTCCCACACAACATATTGTAGCAAAGTACCTTGGATTTCTGCATTGTAGCAACAATGTAAAATCCCGTCAGCTGATTTAGCAGTGATACTGTATGCCACTGGATGGTAACTTGATACAGGCCGCCCTGTTTTGTATTTTTGAAAATGGAAATAAGCAAGAGGAAGTTTTTTTAAATAATTCACTACTGATACAATACACTTTTACATATACATATTTAGAGAAAATTAGAATAAACAAGTATGATACAATTTTCTTTAGAAATATTGACATGTTTTTTTGTAGTGTAAAAACACACACAAAAAAAACAATGCCATTATAAAAGAGCTGGGTTCAATGCCTGTGAGGATGAATGGACATAGAAAAACCCGGATAACTGGTACAATAATACTACAGGGGTAATGAGGCAGTTCACTTTTCCCCAACTCACTGAGGTGGACTGTACATCATGGCCGATCCCAGGCCTAGTATTCCTTCCTTTTCAGGGCCCGCCTGCATTCAGCCTTACTGTGAGGCTACAGTCACATTAGCCCTGATGATATGGCTCTCTGGTACTGGTCACAAACTGACACAATGTGAATACTGTAACACCCAGCCCTTACTCTACCATGTTCAGCCCATTTAGGAGGACTTGCCTAAGCCTCACAGTGGCCAGGGCAAGTCACTGAAGTCCACTGGGCCTCCCAACCCTGCGTCTGCCTCCAGAAGGCTCATGATCACTGCCATGGCTGCCTCGTCATTACTCGGGCTGCTGGAGCCTGGCTCATCCATGATGTCAATGCCAATGTGAGAGTTATCGCCTAAACAGGGTAAGGACAAGGGTTAAATATCTAAGATTTTATGTGGATAGTTTCATTAACTGTAATCAAGATTAGATTTCATAGCGGGGGAAAATGCATACTTAGATTGGAGTTATTGGAGTACGGATAGCCTATGGAGTCTGGTCCCGGTATCAGCCCTGCTGAGGGATGTTCTGGGGTTCCACTGTTCTGTATCTGTGAGAGAATTGACATTCAGGAATCACCATTGCATCCTGAAGTATGAGCCACCAACAGACACTAAAAATATCCACCAGATGTGCTCATTACTGACTTCACATGGATGAGCAGTGGAGTGATTAGCAGACTTCCTCCCAGTTGGGAGGGGTTGAAGTGGAGGAGAATGGGAAGGACAGGTCGGAGCTCTTACCTTCTTTCCCCCTGGGGACGACATGTCTGGGGGTGGAGTGCTGGTGAAGTTATGAGGACTGGAGCCACAGCTGGAGGGCGAGGAGCCTCTTATTCTGGAAGAGTAAAGAAAACACAGGGTAAAAACAGCAGGACACAGCCCCATACAGTTTCAGTCACACACACAGACATTTTTAATATGCACTGGGGGGGGGGGGGTCGATGACCATGGTATGGTTATGACCATACAGACATGCCAATTTATGTTTGACAAGACAATCATAACACAATCCACATGGTTCCTCTCACCTCTGGATCTCCATCACCTCTTCTGCGATTATCCGGCCGATCTTTCCCGCCCCTGCCCTTGTGCCGCCGGGGATGCCAGGCACGGTCTGAAGGGCCCGCTTGCCGGTTCCTTCAACCAACAAACGCAAAAGTTCAGTCACATTTCAGAAAAATCAAACAATTACTTAGTCACAGTCATGCCAGGCACAAAGAAAATGTATGTCAACTCATCAAAGTACAGTCACGCTTCATCCAAGCGGGTGAACTGCTGTGTGAGAGCACAGCAGGAGGGCAGGCTTACCGTCTGTGAGTACACTATCCATGCTCTGGGGGGAAGCGGCGAGCTGAGGATAGATGCCATCAGATCCTTCAGGCACACTGAGACAGAGAAAGGGAGAGAGAAGAGAGAGTGAGCATCATCACTGAGCATGCTCGTGACTTCACACCTCATTGGGCAGCTTATTAACATCTATTGCGTAGATAGCCCAACAGCTCTAGAAAGACACAGTAATAAATATGCAAGAGTTCCAAAAATACATGCTTTGTTTTCTGAGGCAAGCCAGACAGCTATATGAGTTGGACATTGATTTAATGTTGAAACAATAGTGGTGGTGATAAAACAACTTTGACACAGTAGGCATTGTAAATGTAATCAGCTGTTTGAAATCTTACATTCATTATCCAACTTTATTAGGATATGACCCTAATATAATGAATACAGTGTTATATTATGCATTGACTAGTTAAATGAGGACTGTGGAAGAAAGTCCTAGCAGAAACAGATGTGTGTAGCTACTTACCAGACAACAGTGTTGGTAGAGACAATGTACTCCACCTCTTTGGTCCAAGGGTTCATAAAACTGAACCAGCGACTCCTCAGCGTGATAAAGGAGCCATCTTTTATTTTGAACTTGTAGCAGTTTGTATTGATCTTCTCCCTCATCTGGAGCACTAGGAACAGAGGTGGCAGCCAGGGGTGAGCTCAATAAGGCATGATATCTGCACACTTGGCCTCTGTGACATGCCAAATGGTAGCCTGCCAGGTTCTATATTAATTCATATCAGAGTCTACTCGCTATGTGACAGGCTTAGCGCAATACATTTTATATGACAAAATGACCAGACATTACAAAATTATTCACGTAAGGCCTGAGACTCAGGAATGTATCGCTGAGTCTAAAACTTTGCTCTTTGGTGTTATATTGGTGTCCTTGTTCAATCTGATACATACCTTGTCTATGACATTCCGCAAGGTGCCCTATGTCATCTTGATGAAAGTACTCATAAAACGATGTCCCCAGCAACTCTTGGGGTAGATAAGCCAAAATGGCAGTGGCCCTACAAAAGAGAACAGTATTAAGCACAAGTCCTGACTATCAATGCAGGCCAGTGGTATTTAGGACATTTTTAAGGTAACTCTAGACCACATCTTTTTTTATTGTATACAAATAAAATAATATTCTCCTCCCTGCTTTGCATGTTTGATCATAATCAATCCCATGACAATCCAGGGCTGGGCGGTATACCCTATTTGACTATATACCGGTATTGATGTACGGACCGGTTTCAGTTTTTACCTTTAACTTCTATAACGGTATTCCAATGTTCGGTTTGTTAAATGTAATACGCAACTCTGGCGGGTGTAATGTCTGTTTTTATAGTTTACTCCGTTTCCTTCTTGAGTCATGCTGCTAACCACACCAAGCCCTGCCCCGTCACTCAAGAAGAGCGCAGTTGCTCGACCATAGAGTCACAAGAACTTTCTTGCCGTTCACTCCGCAAGGTCAGATGGATGCAACAATGTTGGTGACATGCTACTTTCCACGAGCGTTCTATAATTACTCTATTCGTTTGTGTATCTTACTGTCTGCAAACTACTGTTTGCTAGTTGGTCTTCTCTTAGCAAGGTGTTGCTCAAATTTGTGTTAGCCGTTAATGCTTATCGATAGTTAGCTGGCTAGCTAGCTAAATGTACTAAGAGTTAGAGCAAACGTATCTAGTTAGCTAAACCTGCCTGGTACTTGTGCCGGTGTAAGCCAAGAAAAGCATGTTGTGCAACGGTATCTTATCAGAGGAATAGGCAAAGCATGAATATGTTGCTTCTTCTATGATATAATGGCGGTCCGCAAACAAACGTTAAAGGTGCATGCCCTCATCTACTATGCTGGAGTGTGTGGTCAATCACGGTTTACAACATTAGCTCCACATTTCTAAATCCTCCTACCTAACTCAGTACTTCTGAGAAAATATAAAAGAGCCCTACTAAATTCTAATAGACCGTTCCAAACCCAGTCTAACCTCAATGGCCTTACACTTCAATCTTTCCTTCTCCAACTCTTTTGGCTAACTGGTCTACAATTTAATTCCCTTCCACACCGGAGTTGAACTACTACAACCAGTCTCTCAATTCTCCATAATAACATTAATACCTCCAATAGTAGGTCACTCCTATTACATTTGCCAGATGATATACAGACAGGAAATCTGAGCATACTCAGGTTGTACGCCAACTGTTAAACTGAGTATATGTAGTCATCTACATATCTGCACATTAAATTCAGGAACGTAAATGCCTGCTCCTGTGCGCCCAAAATCTGGGTGGGCGCACAGGAGCAGGGTCCTTGGATCCACCTGTGAAAAGCGGTAAAAATGCATAAAAACTTCTACCAATGTAATTGTGAACCAGTTTCCCTATATCCTTGACTTCTGACCAATCATTCATTTTTTTTCTACCAAGTTTAGATCAACAACAGGCTCTGGGAGAAACCATGGAGAAACATCCCCTATCACCACAGAAGAGCCAACATCCAACTCACTCAAACCACTAATCAGCAAGCTTTCCAAATGCCCAACAAAAACCACTGCCTTGTCTACTAGTATATTCCCAACAGTCATCTAGAACAGTAGCAGTGGGATGGTAAAGAATATGTTGGCTAGCTAGCTACATGAAGCATGAAAACATGTCATGTAACACCTAATTAGAGTCACCTGGAAACAGTGATGAAAACTTTGGTTCTCACCCTATCGATAATTCCTCACTGTTGTCATGTCAAACAACAATGTATCCAAGGTGCTGCCCACTATATACCAACTATAGAATTAGAATAATCATTTCTATGATTTCAACTGTTCAATTAGGTAGGCTTAGATATCATGCAGCGTGGCACAGTGTGGAAATGATAATACAAGTGCAGGAAAAGCAGAAATGGATAAATGCTGAAAATCACTTTTGTTTGGATTGAACAGTAAAAAGGGAAAAAGCCCATTTGAAATCACTTATAATTTATGCGTTGCCACCCTAGGGTTATTACTTAGAAAACATTTAGAACTTTTGGTATTCAAAAACATAAAATACTGTCAAATACAGTTTAAAAAAATAATATTGTGATATGATATTTTGTCCCTATGACAATCACATAGCACCCTGTGACATTATCTAGAAATTCCCAGTGTACCAAACCGTATTAGTGACGTGGTGAGGTTATGGGATTGTTTTGTCAGGGGGCAGTGGAGTATTTGTTGTCAACATATCTACTCTGAATCCTGTCTGCCCTCTCTGCCTCCATTACACCTCCATCTGGAACATTTTGCTGATGCTATATTTGGACATTGACAAAAACCTCACTCACACATAAGCTGTCACTCTGCAGTAAATCCAGCTTTGGACTGCCCACGAGGTCCAGCCAGGTGTCAGAACATCACTGTCTAGGGGCCAACTGGCACATCCTTTGCTACATGTTTGTATGTCTGCATGCATGCCATAAAACATCTCTCACCTCTGATCAACAAAGACAAACTTCCCGTCGATGGCATGACGAGAGACATACTCAGTGGGTTTGACACGGATCTCATTGTTCATTGGCTGAGGAACAATGTGGGGATGCAGCTGTCCAATGGCCACCAGGCAACTGAGGTTGCAGCCCTCGTTGTCTGGTTCATTGTCATCATCTAGACCCATCTTGGTGGGTGGCCAGCTCTTCAGGTAGCCAGTACTGTGTATTGTGCAGAAGCTCTTACGGTCAGCTGTGGATACAGTGGTTGGATCATCATCAACTAGCTCTACTCTGGAGCTATCGCTGACATCAATGAGTAAGTAGTATATTGGTATGAAACCAAATGAACTGTTAACTAAAATGAATCACAGGAGATTAAAAAACACCCTTACGTAAGGAAAAGACAGGAGGCTAAAGTACCTTTCTTCTTGGAGCAGGTGGAAGGAAAGTCCTTGTCCTCCATTTTGATGAGGGGCCGATTGCACTTCATTCTGCAGAAGAAAGATCGCCTGGCTCCAGAGCAAAGTCTGGATGGGCCGGGGGTGATGTCTGTCTTTACTGGAAGGCCAGCTGAGGACCAGACACAACATAGCATTTAGCCTATGCTGCAACGACAGGAACCGTATCAACCATGATCCTTTATAAATATATACTGTATCAAGTCATACTCTGGCAAATAAAGCTACAATACATATATAATTGCTGAATTTACAGAAATTGTTTGACTGTTTATATTTACCCTAAACCTCATGTGTCTTGATGCAAAAATAGCACTACCCTACATTTAGCTACTGGCATTTAAATTGGCTGAATTTACATAAATGGTTTGACTGTTTATATTTACCCTAAACCCAGCATGTCTTGATGTAAAAATAGCACTACATTTAGCTTCGTACATTTAAATGATGAGGAACACACAGTACAGGGGTTATACATTGAGTGTCACTGTGCTAGCTATGCAGGGGACAGCAGGCTGATGATTACAGTCTGCTTTTCTACTCTATCAGACACGGTGTCCCTGATTTCCTTGTTCTCCACCCCCTGGGCACTTAGAGAAAGGCTGGTAACTAGTGGCCAGGGTGCATTACTTTTCGAATCGATGAGGCGCTCCCGTGGCGCCGTGTCCGACGAGGACAGCTGCTCCTTGACTTTGGCAATGTCTTTAGGATGCAGGTAATCAAACAGGCTCTGACCAATCAGGTCATTCTGCACAGAGAGGGAGAGAGTGCCGTAAGATAAGACCATGTTACATAAATGAGGCCAATAAAAAATACAAAATAACTAACACCCTTGCCTTTTGTGAACTAACACTTGTACTTGACTTTTTCTGACTAGCACAGACTGCTGATAGCTACTTTATTGTGGGAAAATGTACTGACTGATATGTAGTTGTCTTAGTGCATTCATCTTAAGATAAGTAACTAACTGTAAATCACTCTGGATTAGAGTGTCTGCTAAACGACTGAAATGTAAACATCTGTAAAGTAAATGTCTCTAAAATGTAAACGTCTGTAAAGTAATACCAGGTTACAGGGGGTCTACAATCATCAAAATGAATTAATAAATGTTATATTCATGTCATCAGGGTAGCTTATGAGGGTAAAAATAACTACAGTATCACCATTTAATGGAAAAAAAACTGCAACATATTGGAAAGGACGTACTTGGCTGTAGTTTAGGATTTTGTAGACTGACTCGGAAACAAACAGTATCTTCCCTCGATCGCAGCCAACAACAAACAGAAAACCATCAGATGCCTGTGGAGAGGGTGAGACGAGAGAGAGAAAGAGAAATACTGAGTCACACATGCATACTTATTGTGAAATGCACTCTGAGGACACCATACAGCCTATGGAGGTAAGGACACCCACCCTCAGTATTAAGTGCTTCAGTTCGTCGTCTGACAGGAAGGCTGGTTTGTAGTTAGCTTCAGTGTAGGGGTTAGCGGCACCTGTGAGTCAGAAAAGGCTAATATGTAAGACAAATGAATCAATATGTTATTTGTATTTCTCTGATGTACTTTATTGATCAGCTGAATGGTGGTGGTTGTCATCACTGTACTGTTCTGGCAGCAGTCCTATTGAAATCCTTCTCGTCTCACCTCTTAAGGTCTTCATGTGCTGGACAGCCATGCGCAGGACTGTTAGTTTGTCCAGTTTACGGGACATAGCATTGCATGTAGGCACTAGTGCGGCCAGCTCGTCTATGAAGCTGTTCATCTTGTCCCTGCGTCTCTTCTCAATCTGACTGTGGGCCTCTCTACCATCCAAACAATACAAAGAGCATTTAACACAGACAAACAAATCAACACATCCATAGTCTGCCTGTATTTACAGAAACATGACTAATCTCTAATTTTTATTCCATCGATTTTTATGTCATCCTATGGGAGATAGAAACATTTGGTTACCTGGCATTTTTAATCCGGCATTGATGATCACCAAGTCTATCATTGTCTGTGTCCATGCTATCCCTTTGAGGAGCAATAACATTAGTACAAAGAAATATAGTAAAACAATTATTTTACAACAAATATTAAATAATGATGTTACAGTATGCAATGTAATTATGAATAAAGCAAATTACTAAAGTGAGAAGTCGTTTGAAATTTGTATAATTAAAAAAACATGGAGAGCCTTTACTTGACATGAAACATCAACATTACTTATGCAAGCCATTCAAATATTTTCTTACCATCTTTGGTAGAATCTATATGAATAGTTATTAGAAATGTTCCTACAAAATTATGAACCTGGTTTCTTTGAGACCTTTCTTAGTGTAGATTCAGGTGAAATACCTTGTGCCTCTGATATTGTTCACAGCTGAACTCCTACTCTGTCATCCCCCTCAGCCTTACTGTCCTTTCACAAACAAGAAATTAAGCCATGACATTTTTTATTTAACCTTTATTTAACTAGGCAAGTCAGTTAAGAACAAATTCTTATTTACAATGGCTGCCTATGAACAGTGGGTTAACTGCCTTGTTCAGGGGCAAAACAACAGATTTTTACTGTGTCAGCTTAGGGATTTGATCTATCAACACTCTAACCACTAGGCTACCTGCCACCCCTAGAATGGTGGCACATATCCTGTGCCACTTCAAGACTTGTCAACTCCATACTATAATAGCATTCATCTTGTGCCACTTCAAGACTTGTCAACTCCAAACTATAATAGCATTCAACAGCCTCAAATAAAGGTTATTTCAAATATGATTGGCTCTACAAAATTGACCCAAAGGTATTCACACAGAGTTGTTGTCTTAAGTCTCACTAAGTGAAGTAAAAACAAATATGTGCCTTTAGTGAATGAGCTACAGACAACAATATAATGTACCATCCATCATACATCAAATCAGGGTGCCCTCTCTATTAAATTAAGGCCTGATCAAACTAAATACCAGCAAATACATTTAACACAACTGTAATACAGTCTTGGTGCTTCAAGATTGTTACTGCAGCACCCCTTCATGCTTTGATGTTTATCCTAATTCTAGCTATTCAAATCTACACTATAGCATGACTGGCTCTCCCATATTCACAGTGATCCATAGTGTACATACTAACTGACCAGTCACTCTCAGGGTACTGATCACCATAGCGCATTCCTTTTCATTGACCTAAATTAGGGATGAGGAATACATTAGTGTCTAACCTCTAATTCTAGTGGTAAATGCTAGAACAGTTTGTATAGGTTGATCAAAGAAGAAGCCAATCCTGACCAAACAAGGATCACACAGGGCCAACTAATCAGACACGGGATTGGCTCCTTTAATACCATGTACTTTAATGTTCATAATTTGATTTGATACTTACTCAAAAGAAAATCCATCAATTCTGTGAAAGCAAGGAAGTTTGTATATTACAATTCAAATTAAGTATACTGATTATTCTGATCTAATCTAAATCAAGGTTATGCTACCATTTATTCCTAATTGGTTGTTCATTTCTAGGTAGGTAGTTATCTTGTCAACTTTAAGTGGAAACCTTTGACACACAGTAAGAAAATATTTCCATCTAGTTAATCAAAAAGCTGCCAAGCAAACATACACATCTGTCAGAAAATGGCATAATAGACAAACAGAAAAATGCGATCTCACTAAACCAGAACTAACGTGACATTAATATAATAAAGATGATTGGCACATGTACTATCTTCAGGTGGCAAGTAGGACAAAGTCTATAAGCAGTTTTGAAGTCAGGCTTACTGGTAGTCTGTGGTGCTGCTTTTTCTCTTGCGTGTGTAGTCCATTCCGGGTGTGCCGATCGAGCTGATTAGATCAGTGGAGCCGGGAGACATGAACTCATTCATCGTGGAGGAAATGTCCATTCTTTGGTCTGCCATTAGATCATCTATAGAGAGAAAACACACTGATTTCAGCACTTATTATTATCCATAAGACACAACAAAAAGGTCAGTTGACGTGAAAGCGACTTCTATGAAAGAACACAAGATATTCAAATCTCCATTCCTAGACAAAGACAATTGATCAAAAAGTGAAATAAACTGTGGCTGTTTTAAAGATGGTGTGACACTCACCACAAATATTCATAAGGCCAGTTATCCTCAAAACATCTCACTCAGTTTCTTTCCAGCAGTGACCCAGATCTGAAAGGCAAGTCAGTTCAGAGTCAGACATCCTCTTTATATACAAGGCATGAGGAAACCACAGCAGCATCATATAACAAAGCCCTCTGAACCTGAGCAGCTGCCGTATGACCTGAACGTGGTGCTGATGTATACCGTAGATGGCCCATTTGGTAAAGGGGATGTAAGAGGACCGATTGATTTCTCTATGGTCTTACATAAGGTGAAAGCTATAGCAGAGTCTCAAGCCTTTCTCTCTCCCTTAGGCAACAATCAAGAGAATCTTTGAGAAGCATCATTCACTTGACCTCCAGCTAAAATGAACAAGAAGAATGATAGAATTTATTTTGTTGTCAATGAAAACCTTGGATTACTAAAAACGGATGGTTTGGAATAGTGTTCATAACATAATGCAGCATATGTTACATAAACCTAGGTGTCAGTCAGAGACATGATTTAGTGAGATTAGTCCTTAATATAAAGGCTAATTCAGATAAAACAACACCAATGTTACAGAGGAAGACAGATTGTCAGGAGGGGTCACATTCCCTAAAGAACCCATATCTGCATTGATCACTGTTTATATAATCCAACCAGTATGGCCTTTTATAATATTTAATATGGCCTTTTCCTAACCTCACTTAGACAGATTAAATTAGTCTCCTCTGCTAACCCATCACTTAGCGCTCCTGGTAGTTTCCCACGCAACGTCCTCAAATTACAAAACATTGTAATCCTGGTCAATTTGCCTCGATAGATGAGAAAGTCCATTTAAACCAATTAAAATATAGATATTTTTTGCCATCCTAGGGTCATCCACTACTTATAAAACCTATTTTCAACCTTTATTATTCAGAATAATAAAACACTATCAAATACCGCCATACCTTAAAAGAAATGGACTATTTTGGTCATATCACCTAGCCCTACCCTCACAGATTGCATGTTTCCTAGGCTTTGTAAATAACCTATTAACAATGCTACTAGCACTTTCAGGTTTACAGTAAATATAATCCGGCACACTCAAATTAGTATGATATGTTACGTTTGGTATGGATACATAAGACAGATGGTTACTTAATGTAAAAACAAAAGTATATCGCGAACATCTAGCAACCCAATGGCTGCGAGTTCGAATCTCATCACGGTCAATTTTAGCTAATTAGCTCATTTTCAACTACTTACTACTTTGCAACTAGTTAGTATGTTAGCTAACCCTCCCTCTAACCTTAACCATTTAACCCAAACCCCTAGCCTAGCTAAAGTTAGCCACCTTGCTAGAATATGTAACATAGCATGCGTTTTGCAAATTCGTAACAGTGTAACGACCCTGGGTTTATAAGCGCGGAAATTGACTCTGCCGCACGAGCATGCTTTTGCGGCAAAGTCGATAGCGCGTTGGGGCTAGAAGGTCGAGGGTTCGAGTCCTGCTCCCTGCTGTTTCATTACAATATTGTAGTTGTTTTGCAAATTCGTAACATATTGTACATTTCGCAAATTTGTCAAATATAATACAAAATTGTAATTCGTAACATATCATACGAATGAGTAATGGACATCCATAAATTAATACATACCATATGAAACTTAACATTTCATACTAAATGGAGTGTCTCGGGTTTTCATACAGAATAATTACGAAATGCTCCCAGACCAGGTTGCACAAAAATACCTTAAAAAGCACAGCTACCTCAGGTCACTGAGGCTTGTCCTGCTCCTGTAATCAGACCAGAACTAATGCTCTGCTCCACTGTGCCTGAAAGTCTTTTCACTGTAATTAGATTCTCCACTGACCTATTTTTCCCCAGCTCTTTTTCCCTATCCGTTTGATGTGACAGTTTCAGAGTTTAATTACATCGAACCACACCATAATTACACCCCGTAATTTCTTGCCTGCAGCAAGGAACTTTGTTATTGTCACCGTCACCATAGACAACTACACTACAACCTGACCCTTCACTCTGGTATATGTCACAACAGACATCCGAGCTGACCATGTAATCCACTGGGCAAAGAGGACTTGCTACACCATTCATCATCAATGGGGTTTTTTACATGTTTTTTTGTAAGCTGAATAAAACAGTACTCCTGAGAATAAGCCTTTTTTGTAAATGTTCATTTTGTCACCTAATCCAAAG
Organism: Oncorhynchus masou masou; assembly: GCF_036934945.1. Taxonomy (NCBI): domain Eukaryota; kingdom Metazoa; phylum Chordata; class Actinopteri; order Salmoniformes; family Salmonidae; genus Oncorhynchus; species Oncorhynchus masou. Next base: position 66,775,502 of record NC_088212.1, read on the forward strand.
GAAGGCTAAAAGACCTACACCGAGTGTACAAAACATTAAGAACACCTGCTCTTTCCATGACATTAACCAGGTGAAAGCTATGATTGATTGTCACTTGTTGATTGTCACTTGTTAATTCCACTTCAAATCAGTGTAGATGAAGGGGAGGAGACAAGTTAAAGAAGGATTTTTAAGCCTTGAGACAATTGAGACATGAATTGTGTATGTGTGCCATTCAGAGGGTGAATGGGCAAGACAGAAAATGTAAATGCCTTTGAACAGGGTATTTTTTTACCTTTATTTTACAAGGCAAGTCAGTTAAGAACAAATTCTTATTTTCAATGACGGCCTAGGAACAGTGAGTTAACTGCCTGTTCAGGGGCAGAACGACAGATTTGTACCTTGTCAGCTCGGGGATTTGAACTTGCAACCTTCCGGTTACTAGTCCAACTCGCTAACCACTAGGCTACCCTGCCTCCCCAGGGTAGCCTATGGTAGTAGGTGCCAGTAGCTGCAGTCAACACAGGCCAGCATCCCGGTGGAACGCTTTCCACACCTTGTAGAGTCCATGCCCTAACAAACTGAGGCCCTTCTGAAGGAAAAAGGGGGGGGGGGGTGAATCTCAATATTAGGAAGGTGTCCATAATGTTTGGTATGCTCAGTGTATACTCAAACACAAAATCTCTCACTCGTACTGACTAAAGAAGGAGAAAAAGGAAACCCTGCGTTAAAGTCAGCTTAGCTTTCCCGGATACAATGGTGCAGGAACCTCTTGAATGGTTGCCAATTAGGGAACTTTTCCCACTACACATAACCCACTGATAGCATGCAGGTCTCACCTCTCCTCACGCCACCACTCATCAGTCTAATGAAAATACTTTTGTATCATTTTACCATCTCCATGGCATTCACATATTCAGTAACACTCAACACCATCCATGTTACAACACTAGAAGATCACTAAGGTGGATTCTGATCATTTCTAATGTTTTAATGCACATGAACTCTGTGGTATCTAAGAGTCAAAAAGGTTTATGTTTAAGCTGTGCGGAAACAAAAACCTTGATCAGATGAGAAGAAGCAGAGAAGAAGCAGAACCAGGAAGCAGTAACAGGGTCAGGGTGAACATAGTGTGTCAGCTCAGCTGGATACGCATGGTTAGCTTACACAGCGCTATGATACTGTCTGCCGTGCAAGAACTTCACCCTTTCATAATGTTCTTAATGCTATGTCACTGTTGCGTTCCTATTTAAGCCACTCCTCTGACGTGATCCCATCGTTCTGTCACGTTCAGATGAAACAGAGTGTTCTGTGCACTCAGCAGCATCATCATAGGCAGACTGTAAGGCAGACTGTAATTCCCTTCTATTGTGTGCCGTCCTGGAAAGCTCAGGCTTGGCTCCTGTAATGACATGGCCTATGTTCGCTATGCAAGTCAAGCTGTCTGTTTCTCAGTGGGCTCCTATACTCAGAACAGAGCATTCTAAGACCCAGTCTAGAAAGATAGACAGGAGACGTTAACGCTTTGGTGGAATAGATGGTTAGAAGACATGTTTTAAAAAAAGCAGAAATAAGACTCCAGTTCAAGTTAATAAGATGCAAGATAACAATATTGATGAAACACAGATAGCTGTGAGAAAACCACCCTCACACATGACTGTGCTTATGTATGACTGACTGACTGTGCTCATAACTTACTTCATCCCTTACTGTTCTCCCCGCCAACTGCTCATGTGGTCATTTTGAAGTGAAACAGCAAGAAGCTGTGCGTCACAAATGTCAATGGTGATTCACTTCAAACGAAGGTCGTGAACTCATTTCAGAGCGGCTGTCAATTCTTATGAAATCACACAGAACCATGTGCGTCCACATACCTGGATGGTGGTGCAGGAAGTGGACTGGCCTCCTTATGTCAGAGCTGGGCTTTTTCTAACAGATGCACCGACCAGCACAGTACCTGGAGAGGGATCAGATAGGACAAGAGGTCAGGTCACAGCGTAAAACACACTGGCCAGCTGGGAGTGGCGACTCATCTAGGCCTATGATGTAAGAACGAGTGGTGCTCTGATTAAGTGGCTTGTTCAGAAAGCTCAGATGGGCGACAGATGGGAGGTGATCTGGAGATAGTGTGAGTAGAGGAGATGGCTACAGATTCTCCTCTATGCCAAGCCCCAAAAGGATAGTATTAGCAATGGGATCGCAATCACTGCCATGCTAAATCTCATGCCTATAAGACTAATCATACTGCAGTAGTTCTCCACAAAGTACAACATTTCAAACGCCACACAGTATACTATGGACAACAGACAGCCCAGTCCCTGATGTGATTCCTGTAATTAGGAACAGAATAGCTAGGCCTATATATGTTTATGTTTCCCAGACTATCATGGCTCTATGGGGAGATGTATACAAAAGAGACCACTTCTCAATCCTTTTAGCATGTGCTCTTATGGCTCCACACACACACCCCTTATTTATAGGTCAGTGAGACACATGCACACTTCTCCGCACCATAAACAGAACAACTTTCTGTTTCGACTTTTAACCTTCCTGCTCATATCATCATTGGAGTACAAGGGTAACAGCAATGCCTTCTTTTGATTTGGAATGTTTACACCTATACCTGCACTTAGCTACTCTCATAAACAACTCCAGAGGAAAATATCAAGCATGTCAGCAGAATGGACAAGACACATGCATAACTCAAAGGGAATGAGACCATTTTGGGTTAAAAAAATAATATTTAAAATCAGCAACAGAGATTAACAAGTATTGTGCGTGCCAAGGGAAAGGGCAAAGGGGACAGCTGGACAACCATTCACAATAGCGTAACAAAACATTTCTGCCCGGTCAGCTCTACGCTTAGGTGGCAGCTTTTGCTCTACCTAGCCTACTACGCTTGTGTCATCCTTTGACTTTGTGAATTATTATTACTGTATTATTACTCTATTATTGGTTGGAAAAGCTATTGCTTCAAATTATTGGGTTAGGTGGGTTAAGTGACATGAACCTTACTCTAACACCTAAAGCAGGGATCATCAAATAGATTCAGCTCGGGCAGATTTTTTTCTTGAACGGCTGGTCGGGTGGCATAGTTAGGATACAAATCATTTGTAGAATGCAAATCTCACTGCAAGTAGCCCAAACAGATATAATATTTGACATAAACGTAATCATATCAAACTGCTTACATTTGTATATGAGCACGTCTCTCTCTATTATGCATGGGAATACTTGGGAACAGATTTACTAAATTCAAATCACTTGGAGATGGATTCCTTGTGTTTTTACAGCATGTAATGAATATTGTAAAAAATCCAAATAACTTCACAGATCTTCATTGTAGGGTTTAAACACTGTTTTCCATGCTTGTTCAAAGAACCATAAACAATTCATGAACATGCACCTGTGGAACGGCCATTAAGACATTAACAGCTTACAGACGGTAGACAATTAAGGTCACAGTTATGAAAACTTAGGACACTAAAGAGGCCTTTCTACTGACTCTGAAAAACACCAAAAGAAAGATGCCCAGGGTCCCTGTTCATCTGTGTGAACGTGCCTTAGGCATGCTGCAAGGAGGCATGAGGACTGCAGATGTGGCCAGGGCAATAAATTGCTATGTCTGCACTGTGAGACGCCTAAGACAGCGCTACAGGAAGACAGGACGGACGCAGTGGCAGACCACGTGTAACAACACCTGCACAGGATCGGTACATCCGAACACCTGCGGGACAGGTACAGGATGGCAACAACAGCCCGAGTTACACCAGGAACACACAATCCCTCCATCAGTGATCAGACTGTCCGCAATAGGCTGAGAGAGGCTGGACTGAGGGATTGTAGGCCTGTTGTAAGGCAGGTCCTCACCAGACATCACCGGCAACAACGTGGCCTATGGGCACCGAGGCCTGTACTCTAGAGTGGGATCAATTTGGAGGTGGAGGGTCCGTCATTGTCTGGGGCGGTGTGTCACAGCATCGGACTGAGCTTGTTGTCATTGCAGGCAATCTCAATGCTGTGCGTTACTGGGAAGACATCCTCCTCCCTCATGTGGTACTCTTCCTGCAGGCTCATCCTGACATGACAATGCCACCAGCCATACTGCTCGTTCTGTGCGTGATTTCCTGCAAGACAGGAATGTCAATGTTCTGCCATGGCCAGTGAAGAGCCCGGATAAAATAAAGGTAAAATAAAGGTAAAATAACTCAATGTTTATATTCCAGGACAAATTAGCTAGCAACAGCAAGCATATCCTGCTCTTTCTGCAAATTTGCTGTTGGCTTCAAGCATGTTGTACAATATTCCTGACTGACAAAAAGCAGCTTGAATTTCTTAGCATGTTCTTTGAGAGCTACTGTAGGCTCAGAGAAACCTCAGTGAAAACACTGAGAGGATCATCATACTGGCAGGGCAGGCAGATATGGTCAGGTTATGGTCATATACACTGTAGGAGTGTGTTCAAATTCGATGCCTTGTTTGCTGTTCAATCCCCCCCTTGAAACCTAAAATTGGCTTTGGGGATGAGGGCAACATGAAGAAAGAAAGACCGAGAGACTTCAGAATAGAAGTGAAAAATCAAGGAGTGTGTAATTTTGGGTAGCCAACATAAAAGCTACTGCGAGTTGCACAGCTCCAGTGGAAACAACCAAGCACCACACATAATGCAACATGTTGCAACTCGCTAAAGTAAAGGATGATTACCAACATTTGATTAAGTAGCCAATAGAATCCACTTTTCCTGTGTTAATATGCAGTACTGACAGGTAAATATTTCCTAAAACAAAAACAAGACCTGTCTTATAGCCTACTACTGTCCATCAAGGAGTTAGTAAAGACAACGCAATCACAATTGAATTTTCTCTGACCCCAATGACCTCTATTTACCTTCATGGCATATTATGTCAAATTAAAACCCTGTAGCATCATCTATGTCATTCCTGTCACATTACTGATACACTTGTTGACTTTTTCAGGAATAGCTGATTCAGATTTTAAGAATAGCATGAAGAGTAATGTCCTTCTAAAAGTGAGCATTGGAATGTGCATTCCCTGAACATGGTGTACTGTAGCCATTTATTCGTCAGGAATATACAGCATATTGAGACTCTTTTTATAAATAGCTTGCCCAACTTCTATAGATTTTTTTACCGTTTTTTTTTTACAGCAGTCTGCAATTAATGGTGTACTTTTATGAGCAGAGGGATTTGCTCAAATTATAACAAAAATAGTATTTGTTTTCACTAACATTGGAGCTTGGAAGAAATACATGGCTATTATTAGACTATTCTGCACCATGATGTGTCAAGCATATAGGCCTAATGACAACGGTAAATAATGAAACATAATCGGTTACAAACGGCAAGAAATCTGTCAGTGAATGTCGCATTGATTTGATATATTCTGAAACAGAACAGAATCCAGTGCAGGATGTTTTCATTACATTGTATCAATATCAGCCCAACATCCGCATTGCATTGCTCATATAGAGGAGAAACATTGTTGCTGTTAATTAAAGGATGACTATACAGGCCTATAAAAGGCAAATGATTGTAACAGGTAATCAACCGCCCGTCACTAGATGTTTTATGCAACACAGCTATGACCTCGTTAAATCCGAGCCGTGATAGGGAAGTTCAGGCAAATCACGCAATGTACAAATAGAAAACAATAGCCTCCCAATCAAATACAATGACATACGGTCATTCCAGATGTGTAAATTAGGTTAGACACCTACAAATCGCATTTTTCCCCCGGCATTACATGCCACTGTGTGCCTTTAAAAGTTACACTGTAAACCGATGACTGCACCTCCTCGGGAATGGCTTTAGACAGCCAATTGAAACCATAATACGAGTAAAGAAATGCACACAGTATACCAAATTCACAATGTTGAATAATGGAAACATGATATAGTCCTTTTGCATAATATATAACAAAGTATATGACTTACGTGTGGAAAGGCAGCACATGTGTACTGAGGCGGATTGGAACGACAATAGGCAGGAGGAATACACTGACCTACTTTCTTCCTCCTGTGATGATCGTTGCACCACTAACCCAGTTTATGAACCAATTGGGTGCTTTCGAGATCAAGGCATTGAGCTTCTAGCAAATAGAATAGCTCGGTGTATTTATGGACCAATGAACATGGGGAAGACAATATAAGCTATATCCAATGAAATTACATGAAGCATCAAATGAAGCCACAGAATAACGCAACGATTCAGCCAATGGCAAAATAGAATACAGTCAGCAGGAATATATGTTGTATCACAACACATGTGGGCAGTAAACTCGAATCTTTGTGCTGGACTCATCTGTGGAACTCTTGTAATGGACCAAGTCAATAATGTGTGTTACAATGCATAGATGTGTAGCCTATTTATCTCAGGAAGATACAACATTCAGTGTGGCATGTAGGATCATCACATAGCAAACAAATAACACAAAACAGTATGTCTTTGACATTTTATTAGAAATATTTACAGTATTTACCTAATCATTACTGTTCTATTTCTTTAGGAATAACTTGATAAACTACTCTGTAACAATCTTGTGAGTATGTAATTATTCCGAAATAATATGTTTGTGTATTCTTGGAAAACATAATTACAATGCACCAAAGCATTGTAATTCAATGTTGTTACAATGTATATTTACAAAAATGTGTAGTTACAAAGCAAGTATCAACCAAAAATAACAAACTATCTAATCTAATAAAGATCCATCACTGCCTGTGTCTAAGTAAAATATGTTTCCATACCAACAGCCAAATTGAAATATGAGCCACAAACAGTACATTCTTACCACATCTAATTCTAATACAAGTACATATGAGACAAATACCTTCAGATGAAATATGGAAAGTCATTGTTACCAAAAACAGAGAAACAATGGATATTCAAAGATCTGGCATGGTTTTATAACATGTTGATGAGTGGGGGTTCTTAACTTTAGGGCTATTTCGTGCTTCCACCACAGATGGGCAGCAGAGTATAACGTATAGATGTGAAGAGGGTGGCCAGTTGTCATTTCACATTTACATACATATATGGCTGGCTACAGTATGTCTCCTTAAACAACTATGCAATTTGCATATATAGGCTATTCAAATGCAATAGAGATGTTTCATGGTCCCTTGGGATGGTTTCAGATGCATTGTAATATGACGTTTTCTGAGGCTTGCTGAGATTTCTGTTAAGGAAAAGTATTCATACTCTATTTTAATTTACATAAGAGGGGATTGTGTTAGGCAGATCTCAGGTAATACAGTAGACGTTCTTATATGGTAATCCCCAAATATGTCCCATTTCAGACGGACTGGATCAGAATTAGCCTGACTATTGGAGATGGGCAGGTCAGTGGTACTTGTGAAATTGTTAATAAATGGCAGATTTGGTTTGGCATATCCACTGACATCCACAGATTCTCCTTTTGATCTCTGCACTGTGGAATATGATGACATATTAAGTTGCACCTGGTGATCATTTCAAAGTGTATCAGCTGCTTGGAAAAGGTGCTTGTGTCCCAGCTTGACTTGACGTCTGCTGCATCACTGAAGCATTTATTTTCATTCGCCCCATGTGAACCCTGTCCCTGCATACCCCCCGGCTCTCTCCCTGCCACACAAAGGGGGAAGGCATCTTGTCATCTCCTGCCCATAAGCGAAGCAGCTACAAAAGCTCTTCGCAAACAGAGCCTTGCTGTTATCACCCAACCTGCAGCTGCCACCCAGCCACATATTCAGCAAAACATGGGCAAAAAGAAGAGATTGTGAAGGGCTTTATTCAGACTGCCATTGCAATGAGGGCATGAAAGCCCCTGTTCCCCTGCCCCGCGGTAAAGGGGACTTGCTGATCCCTCAGTTGCTGTTCCTGTCATTTGTGCTGCCTGACAGTCTCAGGGGATTTGTGTCCCATCCGTGATGATTCTGCATGTCTCTCATGTCTTTGAGTCCAGACACTCCTCGTCCCAAGAGGCTTAGGCAGACTGCAGTGGATGAACTAATGTACTTTTTCAAGAATTAAGAGCTGTAGTGGTATCATAATGCATCCTGTGTTTAAACCAGATTTTCGGTGCTCTTTCCCGTCTCCCTTCCCCTCTCTGCTCAGGGCAGTTGAAGGGGAGGTGGAAGAGTGTGAACTATGTGTGGTGTGTCACACAGTTTAGCTTGGCGATGTGAAGCAGCAGAGCGGCAGGATGGGCATAGAGAGACAGCTGTGTCCAGTCAGGTCATGCAGACAGAGAAGGTTCAGGGGAGGTAGTCAGATTTCTACACCTCTTACCTGACTCACATCTCAGTGCGTTATTGTTCCTTGACAGACACAGCCCCATAGTAATATCGTATCATGCATAAAGCTTTTTCTATGTGAACAAACCCAGATGAAAACATAATGCTAGATATGAGTAACTGCTATTACCACTCCGGTCATGTGAATGGTGAAGCTGTGTGGGGTTGTATGGCATAGGCCATGACCTGCAATGTGAAGACCTGCCCCTAGTAACGGCCACCCTGATTGCACTTTTTTCTTTTATTTTCTCACAAGCAGCTTGTATAGGAAGTGATTGTGAAAGGAAAGTGCTTGACAAAATGTTCTGGCTGCTGCAAGAAAACAAAAGGTCCCATTGCCAGACCTGTCACGTGCCAGTGAGTGCAACCTTCTGATAGGCTGTTTCCATTTTCTATCAATCAACCTTTCACCTCCTTGTGATAGAGGGGTCTCGTGAGGTGAATTCCCTCTCCAGTTGCATGCCTGTGCATTTCTCCTCCAGACCTCCATAAGGAAGAGTGTGGGAGGGTATTTAGCAAATCTTGGGATTCTCTGTTATACAAGATTTATATAACGACTTAGGAGCTTGTCATGTTTATCCATCGACTAACTAAATGTTGGTGTTATAGTGAATGTAACATTCAGATTTTGTTTGCTGTTTGTTATTAAGTCCGGGTTTCACAGCTCGTACAGGTGATTTGTGCTCATCATGCATGACTGGTCTGCTGGAAAACCGGCTCGCATTCAGCGCTGCTTTCTGTGCCACTGAACTCACACTCCTGAACTACGACTGTAATGTGAGAAACACTCATTTTATCAAATGTATACGGTGTGCTTGTTGTTCCTCTTTGGACAGTAGGGTGAGGGAGGAATGGGTTTTATTTTACATAAAGAAATAATTTTGAGTAAATGGGCCATGGACTCACCACGTATCTGGGGGTGATGAGGGAGTCTGTTGTAGGGCCCAAATGTTGAAGCAGCCATATTAAGGGTAGTGAGTAACAGGAGGCAGCAGGATCAGGTGCAAAATAGTATCCAGTTAATTCACAGTGAAAATGTTGTACAGCTGACGAAATGCAATGGATATTTACGTAGGTCTAGAAAGATATTTACAAAATAAACAGATTTCAAATACTGTCAAAACACTGAATGAATCAGGCTTACCCCAAGCCAACTATAGAAGATTGGAGCATACCAGCCTATTGCCCCTCAGCTTCCCCACAACTCACGTACCTGAGCTAAAACAGAACTGAAGTACACCTGAAAAACAGGTATCTTTATACAAATGGCCTCTATCATATGGACCAAACCATTAACCATCTATACTCTTAACCAAAAACATTCATTACATTATGCAACAGGCATATTCAATGTCTGCACATTTAAATAGAAATAGTGTAACATTCTAGGAGTAAACTCAAAGCAGGAACACTTTTAATAAATTAATATATTAATATACATGTCATAGTACTGCAGGAAAATAGGCAGCAAGGTAGGGCTATTACTAGTTGCACCTATCAGAGTCCAAAACGTGTACGCTTATGCACAGCGGCGTGCTATAATATTGGACCGTTGGCTTTTATACTTTTCGAATTCTCAGCGCGGCTCAAACAATTATTCCAACTGTGAACACATCCAAATGAAAAGAGGACGTGTACAGTATGTGGAACCGCGTTGGTTGGGAATTTTGGAGAGCTGCGCGTCCCTGCGGATGCTGTTCGAGCCACATTGGTGGGTGATACATTTAACAGTATTATAATTGTCTTTGATTTGTCTAGAAACAATATCTAATAATGGATACGATCGTACTATTCAGGAATGTATTTATTTTTGATCTTTTTCCCAGACAGCCATAGGCAAATGTCAGTTCCATGATGTCATTAAACATTCATTTTAGTTGGAAATGAAATATCATACAATTTATTTATAACACATTTTTTATACATTTGTACATACATTGTATTGAATATTCTTTTAAGTGATTTTTAATGTTTTCCTAATATTAATAATTCAACATGACGCCTGAATGTATCAACTTGCCTTAGTGACAGCTGAAAAATGTATTTACCATGAAAAATAAGATATTTCCACCCATCCATTTTGTGAGATTATGATAACAACCATATGATTTCCCTATCTAAAACAAATAATTCAGTGTAAATTATACATAATATACTAATTTACCTCGAAAATATGGGTTGTGATTGAAATGACATGTGGAAATGTGGATATGGAAATGACATAACATTATTTTATTGCAAACATGTTGAACAACAACCATTATTAAACATTTAATTAATATAAGCCAAAGTAAGATTCCAAAACACTGGCTAGCACCTTTTCAACATAAGAACACACACAGACATAACAACTAGAAATTCTAGCACAAATATATTGAGGGATGAGTTAATTGAGAGCTACACATGTTTTATTTAATGTATGATTTTATGTCCTGCTTTGTATGTACTGTATAGTGAGTTTCCAAGGGCATCTACGGTTTAGAAAGAGAGCTAAGTTGCTCCCAGACCAATGTATCCATCTCCATGTGCCTTTTGGTCACTGGATGGGGCTCAGGGACAATTCCAAGCTTATGCTGGGGTCTGTACCATATGATGTCGTCTCTCATCTGCCAACAAAAAAAACAGTTGGGGCCAACGTGACAAGAGCATCACTCTCTACGTGAACGTATTGCACGATGCCAGGGTAAACATCCTAATCATACTCCACCACACTACTTTCCGATGAATGCTTCACTTATATCTTCAATGAGCTGGACGGCGCTGTGAGATGTGTTGGACTTTCCATCTTGGTCTGTGTCTGTTTTGTCAACCAGAATCAGTATGTGGGCTGAAACAGCTGCAGTGATGTGGAAAGAAACAGAAGTATCCTCCAAGTTATCTCTCCTGGACTGTCGGTGACGATCTGGAAACACAGGAAATTCTAAAATATGTAATGATAGCATCGTCTATCATCGTCTATGATTGTATAACAAATGTGAGATTTGACCTAAAATGACCCATAACTATTACCTGATATGTCGTCATTGTCCCACGGATTGTCTCCGGGTGATCTGGTAGGAGGGCCTCCATGCACGCTATCTCCTCCTCTGAGATATATAACTGCTTGGATAGCTGACTGATAATTTTGACATTTCCTCAAATACAGTTCTTCCATTTGGGAGGTCCTTGCCTTGTGTCACAATTCCATCTGCTCTTCGTTTCACAGCTGCTCCTACCTCATCATCTTGGCCTTTTCCATGTCTGGCTTCTAGGAAATTCCATGTGAGTCTTTCACTTTATTTATTTTTTAACATTTAACCTTTACTTAACGAGGCAAGTCAGTTAAAAACAAATTCTTATTTACAATGACGGCCTACTCTCTGGAAGCCCATTTCAAAGGGAAGGGTAGAGAGATGGTATACATTTTTTTAGAGCTGTACTGGGTTGAAGGCCCATCACTCACAAAGTGTATAGCAGTAGCCAATGGGCAGAGCTCAAGGAAGTAGGTCAGTGTTTTTGAGAGATGGGCCCAGATAGCAGAGGTGTCATGCCACATAGAAGAGCTCAGTGAGCAAAGTGAAACTGTATCATTTTTGGTATATCCAACACAGGTGTGGAGAATCTGCTTGTGAGATTCAAAACTATCTGGATTTCACTGGTGTATTTACTTCTGCAAAGTCAATATGCATGATGATCTCCTCTTTCCCCAGAGTATCTTTTAACTTAAAGGATCGGACCCTTTTTTCCCCTAAAATGACATACCCAAATCTAACTGCCTGTAGCAAGGATACGCGTATTCTTGATACCATTTGAAAGGAAACACTTTGAACTTTGTGGAAATTAATGTAGGAGAATATTTTTTATTTTATTTTACTAGGCAAGTCAGTTAAGAACAAATTCTTATTTTCAATGATGGCCTAGGAACAGTGGGTTCACTGCCCTGTTCAGAGGCGGAATGACAGATTTTTACCTTGTCAGCTCTGGGATTCGATTTTGCAACCTTCCGGTTACTAGTCCAACACTCTAACCACTAGGTTACTTGCAACCCCAATACAACACATTAGATATGGTAAAAGGTTACATACATTGAGATAGGATTCTAGGTATAATTTAGATGTTGTCCACAAGATGGAAGCTGTGTGCAAAGTTTCAGGCCGATCCAGTGAAGAATTACATCACCACACAATATTTTATATCAAGTCTGCCAGGAGTTTGCTCAAATGTGCCTAATTTGTCAATGTATCCATTTTCAAGAACATAACCATAGAGAACAAAAATGCTATGGTAATAGGAAATGTAAGTTTACACACTCCCAGGAATGTCATACATAATGGATCATTAGCTTCCATACAGAAAAGACACTAACCTTCACACATCTAGTTGTCCGGGTGGGGTGGGTGTGGAGCCAGAGACAGCAGTGGGGTCAAACTGTACAACCCAGTTCCTACATTTGAATATAAAAATAGATTTTTTTTTCAAACAAAACGACACTACATTTTTTTTCTCTGGGACCCTCAGGATGGCAAATCAGAGCCAGATTACTGAATGTAAGTACATTATTTACCTTCAGAGGTAATGTATCAAACCACCTGCCGTGATAAAAGTGTTTTGTTGTTGTGCACTGTGCTCAAACAATAGCATGGTATTTTTTGCTGTAATTTCTACTGTAAATTGGACACTGCAGTTAGATTAACAATAATTTAAGCTTTCTGCCCATATAAGACATGTCTATGTTCCCCGGAAAGTTGACTGTTGTTTACAAAGTCATTCTAGTCATATTATTGCATATTTAGCCACAACTGTCCCTGTTTAGGGACACTGATCCCATAGAGGTTTTAATTCTCTCAGTTTGCAATGTTGGTGTTGAATGTTGTACACGTGCTTTCCCCAACTTCTCTTTCAAGCCTTTGTAGAAGTCTTCCACATCTTTTCTTTTACAGTCAAATGTACAGTGAACTTCTCCATGTTTCCGTCATTTTTTTTCTTCTCTCTATCTTCAGCTCTGTTTTCCACTCAAACCGCCATGTCTGCTCACCAGCATCAAAGTCATATGTTTTAAGATCTTTTGCTTGGCAAAGGGAGCACTCTCTATACATGCACTCCTTCTTCAGGTTCTCACAACACAAAGACTCAAAAAGGTTCTTAATCTTGGACTGCTGGCTTGGCAACAAAAAATTATTTTGCAGAATTCATAGTAGGAAATTTGAATCTCTGAATATGCCCTCTTCAAATTCTGATACAGGTTCTGAATTGTGCCATTCAATAAGTGCTTCTGCTTCTTTTCTTGTTCCTCGTTAGTGTGTCTTTTTTTTCTGTTGTTGCTCTACTGTTGTCATCACATTCATAGAATCTTGTGATTTTCTTTTTGAAGACTTGATGACCTGTTGTCATTTGCCCTCCTTGCTTCTGCCGAAAATCCAAATTCTTGACCAGTCCATACTAGCAATCATGCTAGAGAGTGCTACACTCTTAGGAAAAAAAGGTGCTATCATATCATACAGTAGGAGAACCCTTTGCTATCTAGAACCTAAAAGATTTCTTCAGCTGTCCCCATAGGAGAACCCTTTGAAGAACAATTTCTGCTTCCAGATAAAACCCTATTAGATTCCATGTAGAACCCTTTCCCCAGAGGGTACTTGGAACCCCAAATAGTTTTACCTGGAACCTAAAATGGTTCTACCTGGAACCAAAAAGGGTTATCCTATGGGGACAGCCGAAGAACCTTTTTGGAACCCTTTCTTCTAAGAGTGTACTTAGCCTGCTTGCTAGCAATAGCATGAGGGTGAAGCTAGAGTGGCTATCCGAATTACCGTGTTATGTGGAAATCCCCTCCCCTGTTCATGCTCCCTCTCCCATGCTCGCATCACCCAATGGTCCCCTCGCCCACTTCACTTCCCTCCATTGAAAATTAATGGCTTCATCTCCCTATCGTGTTCAACACAGATCAGTGGATCTCGGCAGTCGCTCACTCGCGAGCGCTCCTAGTACGCACCTGACAGACACTGACAGACATGGAGCCCCGAGATGCTCAAATTACAAACAAAGGAAACAAACAAATTGTATTTTTTGTAAGCTCAGAAGGTGTTCATGTCACCTAAATATCGCATCCACTTCGAAGATGCAAACAGGTAAATTACTGCATTTAATAATGAAACTGAAATTAAATTACATGTGCCAATAACCAAGCATTTCCTCAACACATGTAAATACTCTTGATTTGGGAGAAACCGTTTATAAGGGGATGTATTAAAAAGCGTGCGAGCGAGCATTCCATTCTCACTTCATTTTATGTTTAGGGCCACTTCATTTTGATCATACAATGAAAAATCTCAAAACTTAATTCCCATTGAAATATTTATTTTGAGTTTCTGACTAAAACCGTGAATAAGCCTACATCATCCATGGTGTGTGATCTTTTGCTCTATCTCTCTCTATCTCTCTATATCTCTTTCTCTCTCAACAGCTGGGCAATAACAGGCTCTTGTATCCTCTAATTCAATATTTCTTCAGACAGAATGATGAGAGCAAGCAACATTATATAGTTATTTGATTATGAGCTACTCCACCCATCTGCTCTTTTCTGAGTGAAAGTGTTATATTACCCATCAGGGTAACAGTGAACTAAGTGGCTTATATTCAGTTATAGATATTTTGTAACACACCAATCATACCCACCAGAAGCAATATTTAGAATTGCTTGATGCAACTTGTTGCAGCCCATTGTATTGCCATAGATACACAAGGCCTACCCATTGCATTGAGAGGCAGGTTTACAAAACAAGCCAGTCAGTGAACACAAAAAAGGGATTGTTAGCTGCAGGTACTGCCATTGGGGACCACAGGAGAAAATGAGATCCAGTGCACTTCTCCCATCTTCAGTTTCTTTTCTCTCCATTCTTACTTAGGCTCATCTCTTGTAAGAGTGCCCTGAAAGAAATGGCACATCTGAATGGCTTCATGTAGATAATGCTCTCATTCTTCCACCAAAAGTCCTATTAGCCAAGACCATCTTAAGACGTTAAGTTTGTCATTAGTAACACACTCCTACCTTACCATATAGTTTGTACACTATAGAAAGTATTCTAGGTAATGAGGCTTAGAGCAGTACCTCACAATGCATAACCAAATACAAGAATGGTGGACAGAAGTGTTCTCATGAAGTGGTCTCCTGTCCACATTTTTGTCTTTGGTGACCATGCCTTAGGTAGATTTGACAAAGTCAAGCAATGCGTTCAGCAGGCTCTATCTTTTCTTTATGTGGCTCTTTTCTCCCTGAGAAATGTTGAAGCCTTTTTTACATGACCTCTAGGGAGGCAGGCACAAAGCTGTCTCTGTGTGCACATTTGTTTAGTAACACCCAGCAGCACAATGGCAAATCTTTGCCTCAATAGAGCATTAGATGAAACATTGTTCTCTCAATAAGGTTTTCTACAGAGCCAACAATTATGTTGTGCATTCATGAGAAATGACATATGTTGTATGTGGAAATGTCAACTCTGATATTCTCTTTTGGTGTTTTTTTATCCTTGCGTTTGATGTTTTCCCCAGTCATAGATTTGTAGCACAGAAAACCTGTCTGGACAGGTAGGTTTGAATACAATGAGGCCCTCAACCCTTTTAGACCCCCCTAATGTCCATCCTTCCTAAGCCTCCTGCAGTACTGAGACCTTGCCTCCTCTCGCCCCCTAACCCTGTAAATTAGGACACATTTTGTTGGGAGGGATTTAGACAAGCTGTCAATAGAGATGGTCCCCAGGAGCTTTCAGGTGACTGCTCAGGTTACTCTGAGTCTGCACATCAGCTGCTGAGGGGATGTAGAGGGACACAATACTGCTTTTCTTCTCTCCTCATGTAGCTTGACTGTAGTTTGTATACTACTAGTTATTCTCCTTATAGATCTAAAGGACATTCAAGCTACTATGACAAATCCACAGATGGATAAATGTCTCTGCATGATCACGAAACACACATTTCAGACATGTAAAATGTGTTTCTAATAGGAGCGCAGTTTCCTGCAGAGCAAAGATCCTTAATGGCCTGGCTCCCCCTCCACTCAATATTTTTGTTAAACAGAAAACCCAGACATATGGCAGCAGATCCACAAGGTCTGCCATGAGAGGTGACTGTATAGTTCCCCTAAGGAAAAGCACCTTTAGTAAATCTGCATTCTCTGTGAGAGCTTCGCATGTCTGGAATACACTGCCATCAGACACACATACAGTGCCTTGCGAAAGTATTCGGCCCTTTGCGACCCTTTGCCACATTTCAGGCTTCAAACATAAAGATATAAAACTGTATTTTTTTGTGAAGAATCAACAACAAGTGGGACACAATCATGAAGTGGACCGACATTTATTGGATATTTCAAACTTTTTTAACAAATCAAAAACTGAAAAATTGGGCGTGCAAAATTATTCAGCCCCCTTAAGTTAATACTTTGTAGCGCCACCTTTTGCTGCGATTACAGCTGTAAGTCGCTTGGGGTATGTCTCTATCAGTTTTGCACATCGAGAGACTGAAATGTTTTCCCATTCCTCCTTGCAAAACAGCTCGAGCTCAGTGAGGTTGGATGGAGAGCATTTTTGAACAGCAGTTTTCAGTTCTTTCCACAGATTCTCGATTGGATTCAGGTCTGGACTTTGACTTGGCCATTCTAACACTGGATATGTTTATTTTTGAACCATTCCATTGTAGATTTTGCTTTATGTTTTGGATCATTGTCTTGTTGGAAGACAAATCTCCATCCCAGTCTCAGGTCTTTTGCAGACTCCATCAGGTTTTCTTCCAGAATGGTCCTGTATTTGGCTCCATCCATCTTCCCATCAATTTGAACCATCTTCCCTGTCCCTGCTGAAGAAAAGCAGGCCCAAACCATGATGCTGCCACCACCATGTTTGACAGTGGGGATGTTGTGTTCAAGGTGATGAGCTGTGTTGCTTTTACGCCAAACATAACGTTTTGTATTGTTGCCAAAAAGTTCAATTTTGGTTTCATCTGACCAGAGCACCTTCTTCCACATGTTTGGTGTGTCTCCCAGGTGGCTTGTGGCAAACTTTAAACAACACTTTTTATGGATATCTTTAAGAAATGGCTTTCTTCTTGCCACTCTTCCATAAAGGCCAGATTTGTGCAATATACGACTGATTGTTGTCCTATGGACAGAGTCTCCCACCTCAGCTGTAGATCTCTGCAGTTCATCCAGAGTGATCATGGGCCTCTTGGCTGCATCTCTGATCAGTCTTCTCCTTGTATGAGCTGAAAGTTTAGAGGAACGGCCAGGTCTTGGAAGATTTGCAGTGGTCTGATACTCCTTCCATTTCAATATTATCGCTTGCACAGTGCTCCTTGGGATGCTTAAAGCTTGGGAAATCTTTTTGTATCCAAATCCGGCTTTAAACTTCTTCACAACAGTATCTCGGACCTGCCTGGTGTGTTCCTTGTTCTTCATGATGCTCTCTGCGCTTTTAACGGACCTCTGAGACTATCACAGTGCAGGTGCATTTATACGGAGACTTGATTACACACAGGTGGATTGTATTTATCATCATTAGTCATTTAGGTCAACATTGGATCATTCAGAGATCCTCACTGAACTTCTGGAGAGAGTTTGCTGCACTGAAAGTAAAGGGGCTGAATAATTTTGCATGCCCATTTTTTCAGTTTTTGATTTGTTAAAAAAGTTTGAAATATCCAATAAATGTTGTTCAACTTCATGATTGTGTCCCACTTGTTGTTGATTCTTCACAAAAAAATACAGTTTTATATCTTTATGTTTGAAGCCTGAAATGTGGCAAAAGGTCACAAAGTTCAAGGGGGCCGAATACTTTCGCAAGGCACTGTAACTGCACCACATATCACACTTTCACAAAATGCTTGAAGACATGGCTAAAGGTCAATCAGATTTGTGAACATGGTCCCTAGCTGTGTGTTGCCGCTTTCCATGTTGTCTGTTGTCTGTAGCTTGTGAGGTGTGGAAAAACTTTGTTGCTTTTATGAATTTTGTCTTGATGCTTTTTGCTCTGTCTGTATGCTACGTCTTGCTTGTCCTATGTTGCTATGTCTTGCTTGTTCTATGTTGCTATTGTCTATATTGTAATTGTTTTTAATAACCTGCCCAGGGACTGCGGTTGAAAATTAGCCGGCTGGCTAAAACCGGCACTTTTACTGAAACGTTGATTAATGTGCACTGTCCCTGTAAAAATAAAAATAAACTCAAACTCAAAGCTGTGTATGACTTCCATCTCCTTCCATAGAAGCATCAAAGGATGCCAACTATCTTTATAGAAAGGTAAGGCCAGTAATTTTTGTATGAGACAGTGTTACAATAGGCCTAAAGAATTGTCTAGGCTAATTGTAACCTAACCATAGTAGCTTAGCTCACATAAAAATAATTGAACACAGTTCTGATTATATATGATCCCTTTAATGGTCTTTTGTATTCTCTAGATTTGGCAAACATACTGTAGCATCCCGGAGAAAACTATTCCATGCAGGAGTGCTCATGTATCATCCCGCCCAGACAACACATTATCTCAATGAATCCCCCTCATTCCATTTATTAAAAATCCTGCGCTGAATTCCCCCTGATATCATTGTGCCTTAATCTTTAGCAGGGACAGCAGTTCACACACTGTCTAGACAAAAAAGAAAAGTCCCAGAGGCTTCTCTTGGATTCCAAGGGCATGTTGGGATTGTGAAGCTGAAAGGGTTGTGGTGCTAGAAGAATCCTGTTCGCACAGAGCTATAGAAATGCCAGCTCTGGTACCTGGGCCCAAATTGTGCCCGATGAGTAAGCTTTGCTATTGTCTAGCATTGTCGGGCTTTGGGAGAACTCACTGTGATAAATCAGAAAGAATAAATTGTGCGGTAGACAATCTGATAAAAAGTCAGTGAGTCAGTCAGACTCAGTCATAACACAAACATCTCCTTAATGAAAGTGCATTTGCAGACACATGTCGTGCGATTTGCTTTGTCTTTGATTTCTTCCGTATCATATGGATTGGAACAATTTGATTTCTTCCATCTCGCATAAAACAATTCTGACGCAAATAGATTTTTTCCCCAGAGTATTATCAATTTGTGTTTTTCCTTACATGACTGCAAACAAGAATTTCATCCAATTTGGCTACGCATCTTGGCTTCGGAAGATTTAGTAGACTTGATCATCATATGTTTGACTATCGGTATGTTAGAACCAGAAGGAACAATGAGGAGTATGGTGATGAAGTTTTCAGCAGTTGCTTATGAGGCAATAGATGTAGTGTCATTGATCTCAGTGCTCTGAGAGAGATGTCACATAACCCAGCTGCCAGAGAGACAGGACAGGACAGCCTTGGTCCCTTTCCTTCTCTGCTAATGGGAATTCCTGATGAGATCACTCAGCAGACCCTCTCCAACAAGCCAGCTTTTATCAGGCTGATTACAGCCAGGCCTCACCTGCTGTGCAACAGGTCCATAGTCTCTTTTGATGTCGGCTCACCTTGAGCCTGCATCCCTGAGCTCACTCGCTCTCTGGAAGAGGAGTGTTGACTCCAGCTAGAGATGTTGTCTTTGACAAGGTAATGAAAATTGAACCCAGATTGTATATTTTACTGTCATTTAAGGATTTAAATAACAATCATTTTAAGTCAGCCCCATTATTTGCATATTTCTGTTTTCCTTTTTAATACAGCTACACACAGACACACATGGTACACTCGTAACCAGTCCTTGCCACTGTTTATAACACATGTCCATTCTCTTCAGCATATGGGTGCTTGAACTATTGCTTCAGGTCAGAACAAGGGCTTAAAATCTGCATTCTGCAAACGGCAATCTGTGCGTATTTGTTTCGCAACACTGATATGATAGAGAGTATTAGCAACGACCCTGCAAAGGCTATTGTTTTTGTTGGGGTTTAAGTAAAGAATTTAAGTGAATGTTATTGCTCCCAAATGAGAATGATGGAGATGTGCTGATCCCTTGAACATAATCAGATGTTTAAAACACTGAGAGAATGCACTCTACTGATATAATACTACTGTTTAAAATGGTCTTTCTCCCATAGCAGTGCAGGGCTAGGATGTTCACTCTTCAAAATGTATCCACTGGGTCATTACTTCAGATGAGTATTTAATAGTTTTGTTCTCACACCAGTGTTTGTGAATTTGGTATAATTAATTAAGAGATAATGGGTCAGAGACATTGATATACAGATATTGTGAAAATATCCCAGCTATGTGGTGCTGTTTGACCTCATACCAAAGGTGGTTTAGTGTGAAGATATGTAGAATCTGATTCTCCAATACAAACCCCTGATCACAATAGTAGCAATAGGTTCATGCGTAGAAACACGTCATCAGGTCTAACGGTTGTTTTTTGCAAAACTGGGCATGTGCAGGCCGTTAAATCAAAGGTGCTCCTTCAATATAAAGGAGTTTTGACGAAAATGAAAACGTGTCAGTTTGTCACTTTCACGAGGTTGGAGTAATAACATGTTCAGCTATTTTGCTCCAGTCTAGGTTGTGCCTTCATTGACTTCTCAAACCCCATTCTGGCCTGCCGAGTCTGCTTCCCAAGCGTTCTTGGAAGTATCACGATTTTGGGCCTCTTAGTTTAGAAACTCTTTGCTACTGCTTATACCATGCAAACCCCATTATATTTTTGTTTGTTCCCCCATGGTGTTAATAATCCTTCTCCGTGGGGTGGCCTGTTGTCTACCAGTCCCAACATATGAATGCAGGTATTAAAATGCTCTATAAAGACTGGGCGAGGCCTGAAATACAGAAAGTGACATTTGAAAAGCCAAGGCTCACTAAGGCATACCCTGGATATTTCTCCGGCCGCAATAGTAATGCTGATTTAAGTGGGTGGTGACCTTCTTCGGAGGCCTTCTTCGGACACACATTGAGTAACCATTTTATTTAATCTCTTCTATAAGTTCTCACAGATGTCCAGACAACAGGTTGCCAGGACAACTCGATTGACCTTTTCACCTCGAAGGAGGCCTCGGCTTTTAATGGCAACAGGGAGCTATGCACTCAAGCACATTGATCTGACAAAAGGTCCCAGTTCCCACTCAATACTTGCATTGTTAGTAGAAATGCTACATATGTGAGTCAAAGTTTCAAAGTATTTCTCAGCTATAGTATACTGGAGCCCGATCATAAATGTAGTACACTGTTTTTACAGAGGTGTATTTCATCAAGTATATTGGTGTCTGTGAGACAGATAAGTCAGACTTTTGAGAAGTACTGAGATAAATCAGATGAGTATTGAGCATTTTGTTGAACAGTAGAGCAGGATGGGGCAGAGCTGTTGCTGAAGTATCCTCTCATTTCATCATTAATTCCCATCATCAGAGAAACCAGCTCCGGATACCCCTTACCTTGGGCTTGCCTTCCACTGATTAACATGCACTCAAGAATGGAGATCAAATAATGTGTGGTACCAAGACTGTGAGAATTAAATTGAAACTGTAGCAAACTGGTTGAAATTAAGACACAAACAAGGCAGCGCAACAGGCACGAGAGGCAGCCCCCAAATGTTTTTTGGGTGGCACACGGGGAGATTGGCGGAGTCAGGCGATAGACCTGAGCCAACTCCCCGTGCTTACTGAAAGAAGTGGTCTGGTCAGGCACTGTGTTATGCGGTCAAGCGCACGGTGTCGCCATTACGCGCTCATAGCCCGGTGCGCTGTAGGCCAGCCCACCGCAAGTGCCATGCGAGAGTGGGCATCCAGCCAGGGCATGTTGTGCCAGCTCAGCGTGTTTGGTCTCCGGTACGTCGTTTCGGCCCAGGGTATCCTGCGCCGGCGCTGTGTGCTGTGTCTCCGTGGTGCTGGGAAGGTGCAGTTCGCCCGATGCCTGCGCTCCGTCCGTGCCGGGCGAATGTGGGCTTGGAGCCTAAGGGAGAGGTGCGAGTGGTATGCACTAGATCTCCAGTGCTCCCCCACAGCCAGTTCAACCTGTGCCTGCACTCTGGAGGGTCCGGGTTAAAGTGATCATCCAGCCTGGAGGAGTGGTGCCAAGGCTGCGCTCCAGTGCTCCCCCACAGCCTGGTCCATCCGGTGCCTCCTCCACGCACCAGGCCTCCTGTAGGTCTCCCCAGCCTGGTGGGTCCTGTGGCAGCCCCACACACCAGGCTGTCTCTCCGTCTCCTCCCTCCAGGTTCTCCCGCCTGTCCGGAGCTGCCAGAGCCGCCCTTCTGTCCGGAGCTGCCAGAGCCGCCTTCCTGTCCAGAGCTGCCAGAGCCGCCTTCCTGTCCAGAGCTGCCAGAGCTGCCCTCCTCTCTGGAGCTGCCAGAGCCGCCCGTCAGTCAGGAGCTGCTGGAGCCGCCCGTCGGTCAGGAGCTGCCGGAGCCGCCCGTCGATCAGGAGCTGCCGGAGCCGCCCATCGGCCAGGAGCTGCCGGAGTTGCCCGTTGGTCAGGAGCTGCCGGAGCCGCCCATCGGTCAGGAGCTGCCGGAGTCGCCCATCAGTCAGGAGCTGCCGGAGCCGCCCGTCACTCCAGCGCTGCCGGAGCGGCCGGTCACTCCAGCGCTGCCGGAGCTGTCCTTAACTCCGGCGTAGCCGGATGACCCTCGCCTGTCCGGCGCTGCCGGAGTCTCCCGTATATTCGGGTCCCACTGCAAGGGTCCCCAGTCCGAGGTCGGCGGCGAGGGTCGTCGCTCCTAGTTCCTTTTTTATGTCTCTATTTTAGTTTGGTCAGGGCGTGAGTTGGGGTGGGCATTCTAAGTCGGCCAAGACTAAGGTGGAGTGGGGTCCACGTCCCGCGCCAGAGCTGCCACCGCGGACAGATGCCAGCCCAGACCCTCCCCTATGGGTTTAGGTTTTGTGGCCGGAGTCCGCACCTTTAGGGGGGGGGGGGGTACTATCACGTCCTGACCTTAGTTCCTTTTTTATGTCTCTATTTTAGTTTGGTCAGGGCGTGAGTTGGGGTGGGCACTCTATGTTTTGTGTTCTATGTTTTCTATCTCTATGTGTTTGGCCTGGTATGGTTCCTAATCAGATGCAGCTGGCAATCGTTGTCTCTGATTGGGAACCATACTTAGGCAGCCTGTTTTCCCACTATGGGTTGTAGGTAGTTATTTTCTGTTTAGTGTTTTTGTTGCACCTTACAGAGCTGTTCGTTTGTCGGTTTGTTGTTTTTGTTCAGTATTCATCTTTATTAAAAATATTATGAATACGTACCACGCTGCACTTTGGTCCTCTTCTCCTTCTCACGACGACAATCGTTACACACTGCTATGTGTTCTATGAACATCTGTTGACTTGATCCTGGTAGGTCAGTGTGTTTGTGAGCGTGTCATAGTGTGTGTATATGCATGTGTCTGTGCCAAGGTTTGTGTTGCTTCACAGTCCCCGCTGTTCCATAAGGTGTTTTTTTAATCAGTTTTTTTTCAATCAAATTTTACTGCTTGCGTCAGTTACTTGATGGGGAATAGAGTTCCATGTAGTCTTGTCTCTATGTAGTACTGTGTGCCTCCCATAGTCTGTTCTGGACATGGGGACTGTGAAGAGACCTCTTGTGGCATGTCTTGTGGGGTATGCATGGGTGTCTGAGCTGTGTGCCAGTAGTTTAGACAGACAGCATGGTTCATTCAGCATGTCAATACCTCTCATAAATAAAAGTAGTGATGAAGTCAGGAGAGATTGACATGCATATTATTCATATTAGCTCTCTGTGTACATCCAAGGGCCAGCCGTGCTGCCCTGTTCTGAGCCAATTGCAATTTTCGTAAGTCCTTTTTTGTGGCACCTGACCACAAGACTGAACTGTAGTCAAGGCGCGACAAAAATGGGGCCTGTAGGACCTGCCTTGTTAATTGTGATGCTATTTTTTTTTTTTTTTTACTTAACTTTTATTTAACTAAAGACAGTTAAGAACAAATTCTTGTTTACAATGACAGCCTAGGAACAGTGGGTTAACTGCCTTGTTAAGAAGGCAGAGCATCGCTGTATTATAGACAGACCCCATTTTAGCTGCTACTGCATCAATATGTTTTGACCATGATAGTTTACAAACTAGTGTTACTCCAAGCAGTTTAGTTATCTCAATTTGTTTAAATTTCCACATTATTTATTACAAGATTTAGTTGAGGTTTAGGTTTTAGTGAGTGTTTTGTTCCAAATACAATGCTTTAAGTTTTCAAAATATTTAGGGCTAACTTATTCCTTGCTACCCACTCTGAAACTAACTGCAGCTCTTTGTTGAGAGTTGCAGTCATTTCAGTTGATGTAGTAGCGGACGTGTATAGTGTTGAGTCATTGGCATACATAGAAACTCTGGCTTTACTCAAAGTCAGTGGCATGTCATTAGTAAAAATTGAAATAAGAGTTTCAAAGAGAACTGGAGATATGCCCTCAAGGGCACTCAGGGACTCTTCAAGGAGGGCCTTGTGTTTATCTGTCAGAAGGCTTCTCTGAACTGGATGAGTTCAAGACCCTAATTAGTGTTCACCTATGGAGTGCACATCACTAAATTTGAACAAAACAATGCAATACCATAACGTCAGAGAATATTTTGCATTACATGTATTTGTTTAGGAGACACCCTTATCTAGACTGAGTTTTTTTTTTGGAACATGAAGGGAGTATTGTTGAATAGCGTCCTGCATGCAGTTTTCTTATGGGACTAGTGGTCCAGCAGACATCTGTATGTGAAGGATATGGATGTGGGCTGCACTACCCACTCTTTGAGGGGAGTGTGGATGGAGGTACTACAAACCTCTTGAAATCTGAAGTCACTTTGAAGTGAATATGCAGGCTTTGAAATCTTATCCACAACAGGGTTTTGTTTTTCCTTTAGTCAAGCCCACATGTGTACTTTAGATCTTTAACCATATCATTTTCACTTTCCTGCACTATTGAGACCAAAGAAATTAGGGGAGAGGATGTGTTTTGCAAGATCAGTTCGAATAATGCAAATGTGCTGTAGATAGTAGGACAACATTTGATAGTCTTCAAGGAGACTGATAAATTCATCATATCAGATCATCATTGGCCTTCTCCATGCAATGCATCTATACCAGTGTAGGCTGCTGAGAGGAGGATGGCTCATAATAATGGCTGGAATGGATTGAATGGAATGGAACACATGAATGTATTTGATACCACTCCATTTACTCTATTCCAGCCATTATTATGAGCCGTCCTCCTCTCCAGCAGCCTACACTGGTATAGATGAATTGCCAATGATGATCTGGTATGACGAATTTATCAGTGGCCTTGAAGACTAACTTAAGTCCATAGTTTGATGTGAAGAAAGGTGGGGCTGCAGTATCAAGCTGACAAAATGAAACCCATCCCAACCTGGGACACTGAGTGCTTCTATGCACGTATCTGCACGCCTAAACAAACACTCTTCTGCCCTGGGCTGAGGACATTTCTGTGTGACCAGGATAAAGGCTGAGCAAGTGATAGATTGGTCTGACGTCAGAAGAACCAACAAGTCATTCCGTCCGTATGAGTGATGAACATGGATGCGGAGATGTCTCTGTTGAATGAGTTCTGTGATTTATTCCTATACCTGTGCTTTGTTTGGTTGCTGTTTCTACCTCAACACTAGAAAATAACCCCTAATACAACTGTTGTGCTGGAATGGGTGAGACTCTAGCTGCAGTTTGCTGTATTTGCACTGTGGGTGGAACCTGATGTCAGGTGATAGATTCCTTTTTATTCACTGTTGGTAGGGACCTCAATGTATGTACAGTACAGCAGTCAGCTGAGATATACAAAATCCCCTGTTTCTAAGGATTAATGCATCACAAAATGTCACCCTTTCTCCAGTCATTGAGCTTGACATTAAAGGGAAATATTAAACAACTATATTTTGGTATTTGTTTCATTAGTCTATTGTTGACATAGTGTTTTGCTTGTCAGCACTCAAGTTTTCAAGATATGTAATGCCCCAGCATCAAATGCTGCAAAATGCATCATATGGGGACGATTTCTGTATTTTGAAAGTTCTTGAAAACTTATCTTGAAAACTTGAGTGCTGACAAGCTAAACATTTTGGGATTACATCAACAATGGACTAATTAAACAAATAGCAAAACATAACTTTTGGAAAGACTTTTCCTTGTGACATACAGTATACCAGATAGGTGCAGTGAAATATGCTGTTTTACAGGGTCAGCCATAGTAGTACAGCACACCTGGAGCAAATAAGTGTTAAATGCCATTCTCAAGGTTACATTAACCAACATCAACCAATGTTAGGCTATGTTAGCCAATGCTAGGCTACTCGTCACCTGAACAACCTACATTTTTCTCAACATAGAGACCTACATCAGATTGAGCCAGAGGTGAACACATCAAAGAGCAGGTGTGAAATTACAGTCATATAGAGAAGTGCCAAAGAGCCTTACTTTGACCTCTCTCTCTCTTCTCTCTCTCCCTATTTATTTATTTCTATCACTCTTTCTCTCTGTCCCTCTCTCCACCACAATCTTTTAAATTGCTTCTGTCTGCCTCTCTCCCCCTCTCACTCCCTCTTCCTCTGAAAATACAGGGTTTAGGCCAAAGCACCAGGCATTAATCCAGCTTTGTCGATGTGCCAGGTCCCCTCCGTCTCACCCCCCAGCCCAGATCCCAGATGACATTTAGGATGGTGAAAATTACCCATAGCATACACAGAGCAGATCACAGTGTTCCCACACACAGACAGAACAGCCTCAGCGCTCCTCATATCCAGCCACTACGGATTAGGACAGACAGAGCCCCACACATTAAGGTTAAATTATTCCAGAAGCCCAGAGCTTTCGCTTTTTAGCCCACTACTGTGCAGTGTTGTGGCTATGGCTGCTGCTGTCTGTCTCCCAGAGCCATGCATTGTGGAGAGGCTGCTGGGGGTGGAAGATACCCTGGTTGGGGATCAGGGGTCATTCATCAGTGTCAGCCAGAGCCATCTCATCTCTGGAATATGTATAATCAATCCAGTGCCATCCCTGCCTTCTTCGGAGGATTAATAATGAATGGAGTGATGGCTTGTTGTCTTCACTGGCCTACTATAATCATTCTTAGGATTGCATGACCAAGTTAATGTATGTTTTTCTATTGCTTTCATTAGAATGATAAGTATGTTGTCAGAGTTTCCAGAACTGGCTGGAATGTTCTGTATGCAAACATAGGGGGGCCATACTTGTGAGCATTAGAATAAGTTGAAGTTTAAACTTTTTCCCCGTCTCAAAATGCGCATCAGCCAATTAATTAAAATCATTGACGTAGTTGCATGTGATCAAACACTACGTTAGCTGTTCCCATCAGATAACCTGGTTGATTTAGCCCTATGCTAATCTACACAGCCATGATTATATCTGGTTCAAATTCCGTACCAGCCAATTAAAATTGTCTACGTAGTTGGACGTGATCCAACACCTGTTCATGAAAGCGTCCTTGTCCAACTGCAGGTTCTGAAAAGTAAAGCAACTAGATCATGTGTGTTTGACTGACTGGTCAAAAAGTCAAATAACTCTCTGTGGAGAGTGCCTTGCTTCATGTAATTGTCACAGATTGTGGCAAGGGTTTGAATCTCACATGATCCCCCCCCCCTTTGAAATGTAGAATTACATTTATTGCATCAGTGTGTTGAGAAGAGGAGTGTAGCCAAAACCTTGCAATTTACATAAGATTACAAATTGTTGGAGTCCCTTTTACAGACTGACACAGTCTACTAGATAAATAATTTTTGCTACAATAGGCTATATTACATAGAAGTGCCACCAGGAACGTTTAAAATATTCCTCTGGAGGCCAAGTTGTCCTATTTTAAGAAATGCCATTGGTTGGTGGATATGAAGTTTAAGATCTTTGATAGGTTGATATGAAATGTGTTAGTTTAGGGCTATGTGGCAGGTAACCTAGCTGTTAGGAGCATTGGGCCAGTAACCGAAAGGTTGCTGGTTTGAATCCCTGAGCTGACTAGGTGAAAAATCTGTCTGTGCCCTTGAGTAAGGCATGTAACCCTAACTGCTCCTGTAAGTCACTCTGGATAAGAGCATCTGCTAAATTACAAAAATTATGTTTTTTTAATTGGCCAGTTATCTTATGGGGGAAAGCTAGTGTTGGAGAAGCTACTCTGAAATCATAGTTTACCACAGTACCAATTACTTCACACTGGAAGGAATTAGGCTACACTAAAACTACCCTTAATAAAAAAATCTAGTTTACTTAACCAAAGCTACTTTGAAAAAATAGTTCACAACATCCAAGCTACTTCATGAAAAATTATCATATTTAAATCTGAAATGTCATAGACTACAAATTGCAAGAACAGATCACTCTCGAGTCAGATATGAACATAATTTGTACTTTAGCCTATTACAACCCCCTAGAGTCGACGTCTGCGCCCCCGCTGATATCGAATTAGCATAATAGAACAAATCTGTCAGTTTAAGCTACAGATATCTGTTTTATGGGCTGCGTCTCAATCCACCGCATCCGCCAATGGCAGTCTTCCGCACCTGTGGTGGAAGGTGGCCGAGCTACAGCGGTGGTTGTCAGACCCTGAGATATCCCGAAAATCGTTTTTCTCAGGAAAACGTCTGTAGCGTCCGAACGGTCTGGCCTACACACTAATATGACCCCGCTATGAAAAGGTAAGACTCTCACGAACACGTACATGTCAGTGGATGCTTTGCTGTAGGACGCCCACAAATCTCACAAGACTTGTCTGAAGGTAGCCTGGTACCGGTTCAAAAACATTAATAAAAGTATATATGGAATTAGTTTCGTGCCAATTTTTGGGGGTTAAATGGGGCTAAAAATTGGTTTAAAGGTATAGGACAGACACTTTAAAACAAACTTCCTTTTGATGTATTATTTTAATATCTGTTTTTCCATGTATGAATCTGCTATGCAATGTGTTTCTATGAACTAATAGCAGTAAGTCAAGTTCAATGTTTAATCGAATATTTTATTTATATACATTTTTATGCCTAAAAAAAATCTAAAGGCTAAATGATCCTTGCTATGACCATCTTAAAACAATTCAATATGTTAGCTTAGACTGTTAAGGATTAAACCCCAAAAATATGTTTCAAGTGAGAATTAGGAAGGTTTGATTAATACCGAAAAAATTATGGAAATTCTTGCCTTCTTCACCCATATTTAATTTAATTTTAGCAAAAAAGGAGTGTGTAGTTTCAGTAGTTAGCTAGATTGCTGCTACATGGAAATTACTTACTGAAAACACTACCAAGATTTGAATTTAGTTCAACTACCGCCAAGCTACTGCAAATTACAATTATTTTAACTGAACTACATGTACTTCACTACTCACCAACACTGTCATTTGATCATGTGCAACTACATCGATTATTTTAATTGGATGATGTGCATTTTGAGACAGAGAAAACGTTTAAACTTAAACTTATTCTAAATCTCACAAGTATGGCCCAATGTGTTTTAATGGCCTTTTCATTGGTTGTTATGTCTCGACAGGATGTCAGTTAACCCTACCATTCTTTAATATATGGGTAAGGTATTACTGTGATGCATTTATAAATCTTTCTTGATCAAACAGTCCCCCTGCATGTCAACATAACAGTCCACAATGTATTATACTGTACTTAGAGGGCTATTGACGTTGGCAAACATCTCAGTAAGGATGCTAGGTCAGTTGTGTTAAAGAAGATCATAGGCAAGGAAAGAGACATCTGAGTTTTCCCTTTCCATGAAAATATATCCTAGTTAAGCCACAAACCAAATATTGAATTTACAGAGGTTTAATCTGGCATACACTGTCTTAAGTCTTCATAAATCTGTTGCCTTTACATAATTAGTTATACCAGCAAAGCTCAATGGTGTAATTTACTATTAAGATTTACACATACAGATGTAGGATCATCATTTGATCACCCTGCAGCATGAAAACTTTTAACTTGCAGTGTATTTGAGGTTTACATTTGTTCAATTTGAGGTTTAAAAAGACTTCTGAAGTTTGTAATTTCCACTTAAAAATATCAGACTTGATTTCACGAAAAATGTATCAATCCCTACAAAAATGTCCATTATTATAATTCACATAATAATTCACATTTCCGGTTGCAGCAGGATTATGTTCCTGTTGTAGCAAACTGGCTCAAAATAAGATTGTACATCTGTACATTTTACTACATAAGACATATTTGACATTAAGCTTAAAATTGAATTAATCTATTGTCTATGAACAATTGTCATGTCTTGTTATGTCTGTTCCTGTCCTTTCTCTTCACTCTGTCTCTCTCTGCTGGTCTTTTTAGGTTACCTTCTCTGTCTCTCATTCTTCAGCTGTTCTACATCTCCCCTAACTAGCTCATTCACTCTTTCCCACCTGTTCTCTCTTCCCCCTCTGATTAGGTCTCTATTTCTCTCTCTGTTCCTGCTACTTTCAGTGTCTGATTCTTGTTTGTGTTTTTGATGCCAGAAGCAAGCTGTCGTCTCGTTTGCTTCCACCTTGTCCTATCCTGTCGGAGTCTGCCTGGCAGGTGCATCCTGCACTATACTACGTTCTTTTTGTTCCATTGTCAACGTTGGAAGAGGATTTATGCCATTCCTGTTTTTCATTAAAGAACTCTGTTTTCTGTTAAAACCGCTTTTGGGTCTTCACTCAAGTACATAACAGAAGAATCAGACCAAGAATGGACCCAGCGGCTCCGGACCCTTTTCACTCCGCCGTCGAGATCCAGGGAGCGATGCTAGGCAGACACGAGGAGGAATTGTCTGCTGCTCGACATGCCGTTGAGACCCTGGCCGTCCAAGTCTCCGACCTCACAAGACAGGTTCACCAACTCCACCTCGATCCACCGCCCACTTCCAGGGTTTCCGAGTCTCCGGAGCCCAGGATCAACAACCCGCCATGTTACTCTGGGGAGCCCACTGAGTGCCGCTCATTCCTCACTCAGTGTGATGTGGTGTTCTCTCTCCAGCCCAACACTTACTCCAGGAGCGCAGCCCGCATCGCCTACGTCATTTCTCTCCTTACCGGACGGGCGCGTGAGTGGGGCACGGCAATCTGAGAGTCGAGGGCTGAGTGTATTAACCATTTTCAGGACTTTAAGGAGGAGATGATACGGGTTTTTGACCGTTCTGTTTTTGGGGAGGAGGCTTCCAGGGCCCTGTCTTCCCTATGTCAGGGGAATCGATCCATAACGGATTATTCTATTGAGTTTCGCACTCTCGCTGCCTCTAGTGACTGGAACGAGCCGGCTTTGCTCGCTCGTTTTCTGGAGGGTCTCCTCGTCGAGGTTAAGGATGAGATCCTCTCCCGGGAGGTTCCTTCCAGTCTGGACTCCTTAATAGCTCTCGCTATTCGCATAGAGCGACGGTTTGATCTTCGTCGCCGAGCTCGTGGAAAGGAGCTCGCGTTCTCCGTTGCTCCCCTCTCCACATCACTGCCACCTGCCGCATCACTGCCACCCTCCTCCGCCGGCTCGGATGCTGAGCCTATGCAGCTGGGGGGTATCCGCATCTCGGCCAAGGAGAAGGAACGGAGAATCACCAATCGCCTCTGTCTCTACTGCGGCTCCGCTGGTCATTTTGTCACCTCATGTCCAGTAAAAGCCAGAGCTCATCAGTAAGGGGAGGGCTACTGGTGAGCGCAACTACTCAGGCCTCTCCTTCTGGATCACGCACTACCTTTCCGGTCCATCTCCGCTGGCCCGGTTCATCTGCTTCCTGCAGTGCCTTGATAGACTCTGGGGCGGAGGGCTGTTTTATGGACGAGACCTGGGCTCGGGAACATGACATTCCTCTCAGACAGTTAGGGAGCCCACGGCCTTGTTCGCTTTAGATGGTAGTTCTCTCCCCAAGATTCAGCGTGAGACGCTGCCTTTAACCCTCACTGTCTCTGGTAATCATAGCGAAACCATTTCTTTTTTAATTTTTCGTTCACCTTTTACACCTGTTGTTTTGGGTCATCCCTGGCTAGTGCGCCATAACCCTTCTATTAATTGGTCTAGTAATACTATCCTATCCTGGAATGTTTCTTGTCATGTGACCTGTTTAATGTCTGCTATCCCTCCTGTTTCCTCTGTCTCTTCTTCACAGGAGGAGCCTGGCGATTTGACAGGGGTGCCGGAGGAGTATCACGATCTGCGCACGGTGTTCAGTCGTTCCAAGGCCACTTCTCTCCCTCCACACCGGTCGTATGACTGTAGTATTGATCTCCTTCCGGGAACTACTCCCCCCCGGGGTAGATTATACTCTCTGTCGGCTCCCGAACGTAAGGCTCTCGAGGATTATTTGTCGGTTTCGCTCGACGCCGGTACCATAGTCTCCTCCTCCTCTCCCGCCGGAGCGGGGTTTTTTTTTGTTCAGAAGAAGGACGGGTCCCTGCGCCCATGCGTGGATTATCGAGGGCTGAATGACATAACAGTTAAGAATCGTTATCCGCTTCCTCTTATGTCTTCAGCCTTCGAGATCCTGCAGGGAGCCAGGTTTTTCACCAAATTGGACCTTCGTAACGCCTACCATCTCGTGCACATCAGGGAGGGGGACGAGTGGAAGACGGCGTTTAACACTCCGTTAGGGCACTTTGAATACCGGGTTCTTCCTTTCGGCCTCGTTAACGCTCCAGCTGTCTTTCAGGCACTAGTTAACGACGTTCTGAGAGACATGCTGAACATTTTTATTTTCGTTTACATGGACGATATCCTGATTTTTTCACCGTCTCTCTCGATTCATGTTCAGCACGTGCGACGCGTCCTCCAGCGCCTTTTGGAGAACTGTCTTTATGTGAAGGCTGAAAAGTGCACTTTTCATGCCGCCTCTGTCCCTTTTCTCGGTTCCGTTATTTCCGCTGAGGGCATTAAGATGGATCCCGCTAAGGTCCAGGCTGTCATTGATTGGCCCGTTCCTAAGTCACGCGTCGAGCTGCAGCGCTTTCTGGGCTTCGCTAATTTCTATCGTCGTTTCATCCGTAATTTCGGTCAGGTGGCAGCTCCCCTCACAGCCCTTACTTCTGTTAAGACGTGCTTTAAGTGGTCCGTTTCCGCCCAGGGAGCTTTTGATCTTCTTAAGAATCGTTTTACATCCGCACCTATTCTTGTTACACCTGACATCTCTAGTCAGTTTGTTGTTGAGTTTGACGCGTCAGAGGTGGGCGTGGGAGCCATTCTTTCTCAGCGCTCTCTCTCTGACGGCAAGGTCCATCCTTGCGCGTTTTTCTCTCATCGCTTATCGCCGTCAGAACGTAACTATGATGTTGGTAATCGCGAACTGCTCGCCATCCGCTTAGCCCTAGGCGAATGGCGACAGTGGTTGGAGGGGGCGACCGTTCCTTTTGTCGTTTGGACTGACCATAGGAACCTTGAGTACATCCGTTCAGCCAAACGACTTAATGCGCGTCAGGCTCGTTGGGCTCTGTTTTTCGCTCGTTTCGAGTTTGTTATTTCTTATCGCCCGGGCTCAAAAAACACCAAGCCTGATGCTTTATCTCGTCTCTTCAGTTCTTCTGAGGTCTCCACCGACCCCGAGGGGATTCTCCCTGAAGGGCGTGTTGTCGGGTTGACTGTCTGGGGAATTGAGAGGCAGGTAAAGCAAGCACTCGCTCACACTCCGTCGCCGCGAGCTTGTCCTAGGAACCTTCTGTTCGTTCCCCGTTCCTACTCGTCCGGCCGTTCTTCAGTGGGCCCACTCTGCCAAGTTAGCCGGCCACCCCGGCGTTCGGGGTACGCTCGCTTCCATTCGCCAGCGTTTCTGGTGGCCCACTCGGGAACGTGACGCGCGTCGATTTGTCGCCGCTTGTTCGGTCTGCGCGCAGACTAAATCTGGGAACTCTCCTCCTGCCGGCCGTCTCAGACCGCTTCCCATTCCCTCTCGACCGTGGTCTCACATCGCTTTAGATTTTATCACCGGACTGCCTTCATCAGCGGGGAAGACAGTTATTCTTACGGTTGTCGATAGATTCTCTAAGGCGGCTCATTTCATTCCTCTCGCTAAGCTCCCTTCTGCTAAGGAGACGGCTCAGATCATTATCGAGAATGTTTTCCGAATTCATGGCCTTCCGTCTGACGTCGTTTCCGACAGAGGCCCGCAGTTCACGTCTCAATTTTGGAGGGAGTTTTGCCGTTTGATTGGGGCTTCCGTCAGTCTCTCGTCCGGCTTTCATCCCCAGTCTAACGGTCAAGCCGAACGGGCCAATCAGACTGTTGGTCGCATTTTACGCAGTCTTTCTTTTCGTAACCCTGCGTCTTGGTCAGAACAGCTCCCCTGGGCAGAGTACGCCCACAACTCGCTTCCCTCGTCTGCTACCGGTCTATCTCCTTTTCAGAGTAGCCTCGGGTACCAGCCTCCGCTGTTCTCATCTCAGCTCGCCGAGTCCTGCGTCCCCTCCGCTCAGGCTTTTGTCCAGCTTTGCGAGCGCACCTGGAAGGGG
Organism: Oncorhynchus masou masou; assembly: GCF_036934945.1. Classification (NCBI taxonomy): domain Eukaryota; kingdom Metazoa; phylum Chordata; class Actinopteri; order Salmoniformes; family Salmonidae; genus Oncorhynchus; species Oncorhynchus masou. The sequence goes on from NC_088212.1 coordinate 66,810,088, forward strand.
GTCAGGTCGGCACTTTGCCGTAATAGGGCGCAGACTGTGAGGGCCGCTAATAAGCGTAGGACCAAGAGTCCTAGATATTGTTGCGGTCAGAGAGTATGGCTCTCCACTCAGAACCTTCCCCTTAAGACAGCTTCTCGCAAGTTGGCCCCGCGGTTCATTGGTCCGTTCCGTATTTCTCAGGTCATTAATCCTGTCGCAGTGCGACTTCTTCTCCGCGCTATCTTCGTCGCGTTCACCCGGTCTTCCATGTCTCCTGTGTTAAGCCCGTTCTTCGCGCCCCCGCTCGTCCCTCCCCCCCCATCCTTGTCGAGGGCGCACCCATCTACAGGGTTCGTAAGATTTTGGACATGCGCCCTCGGGGCCGTGGTCATCAGTACCTAGTGGATTGGGAGGGGTACGGTCCTGAGGAGAGGAGTTGGGTTCCCTCTCGGGACGTGCTGGACCGTTCGCTGATCGATGATTTCCTCCGTTGCCGCCAGGTTTCCTCCTCGAGTGCGCCAGGAGGCGCTCGGTGAGTGGGGGGGGGGGTACTGTCATGTCTTGTTATGTCTGTTCCTGTCCTTTCTCTTCACTCTGTCTCTCTCTGCTGGTCTTTTTAGGTTACCTTCTCTGTCTCTCATTCTTCAGCTGTTCTACATCTCCCCTAACTAGCTCATTCACTCTTTCCCACCTGTTCTCTCTTCCCCTCTGATTAGGTCTCTATTTCTCTCTCTGTTCCTGCTACTTTCAGTGTCTGATTCTTGTTTGTGTTTTTGATGCCAGAAGCAAGCTGTCGTCTCGTTTGCTTCCACCTTGTCCTATCCTGTCGGAGTCTGCCTGGCAGGTGCATCCTGCACTATACTACGTTCTTTTTGTTCCATTGTCAACGTTGGAAGAGGATTTATGCCATTCCTGTTTTTCATTAAAGAACTCTGTTTTCTGTTAAAACCGCTTTTGGGTCTTCACTCAAGTACATAACAACAATAAATTAACAAATAGCCTCCTGAACAGCCAGTTACTGCCATTGACATCTGTGTATACACGTTTGCTATCTATAAAACAGCCCAACACAGCCCCTATTCTAACCCATTTTAAGTAGATGGTTAAGGGAAGATAGATATGAGATACCATTGTGTATTCCTATTCGGAGGTGTCATGCCTGTGCTTTCTAAAGATATCTTTGTCTTGTCAGATGTGTTTGCTTATGACTGGGTTGGGTAGTCACCCTCTTTGTGACTGGGATAGCTTGAGATAATATATGCTTCTTGTGTAAATGAGATCACTGCAGACCAAAACTAGCCAAAGATTGGACTCCAATATTTCTCACAGATTTTGGCTTCATTCAGGTTAATATCCTAAAGGTCTTCTTTTCTTTTTTATCTCCCTATCAAATCCTTTCTGGGTAACAATTAAGAACCTTCCTGTGATTGTTTTTCAATTAAAATGGTCAAAAAGAAACAAATAGCTTCTTAGCAAAGAGCAATTTCTCAAGCAAGAATTTTGCTGGGACTGTCTGGGAGTGGTCTGAGTGGGGAGGGGGGAACTGAAAACTAGCTGTTATGGGCAAAGAGTTTGGAACTCTCTTTCTTACTGGTCTATTAAACAGGCAGACATTTCAGGCGGCCTTTTCAAACAGCTCTTACACTAAAAGGTCATTATCATAATATTCACAATTTCACTGTATTATTCAAGTTTCAAGTTTTAATGTCACATGCAGTGTACAGTGAAATGCCTTTGTAGCTAATTCAAAACCCAACAATGCAGTGATCAATAACAATGTAATACTAGAAGAAAAAAAACATAATGTAGAACAAAAACCCACAATAAATAAGAATAAGAACACAATAAAGTAAGTAAGCATACTATATACAGGGTCAGTTCCAGTACCATAGTTACAATGTGCAGGGATACTAGAGTGATGGAGGTAGATATGTATAGGGGTAAGGTGACGAGGCAACAGGATATAAGATAAACAGAGTAGCAGCAGCTTGTATGTGAGTGGGTGTGCGTGTGTCCCTCAGTCAGTATAAATGTACGTGCATATTATGTGTGTGTGAGCAAATGATGGAGCGAGTGTTTGTGTGTGCGTTGGAGTGACAGTGTGTGTGAGTGCGTAGGTCCCTGTGTGTGTGCATATTCCATCATCATAGTGTGGAAATATGTATAAAACACAAGAAAATCACGATTTTAACTGCACTGGGCCTTCATAAGGCAGTTCACAAGTGTATATGTATTGTTTCATTATTCACTTCAGAATAGAGTGTAATCCTACACGAACAACACCAGTATGGGTCTGGAAGATGTGGACACTCTCTAGGTTAGAACTTCATCAATGTCTTTTTTTTATCCTCCCTCGCAAAGTCAACAGACGGCAGAGGAGGATGATGAGGCCCTGGCTTATGGTTCTGTGTTCAGGCAGCCCACAGTCACATTTAGATTAAGAGCTACTGAATCCTCCCACAGGTGCCTTTTGACCCAGTTCGTTGACCCATTATGACCGTTGACATGATTTACCAACCTTTTGTTGTGTATCAGCACATTTCATAACAAGAGTGTTAAAATCTACATGGCTAACGTCAGGAATTTACAGATTGAACAAGTTGAGTGAACACACCATTCATTTAGCTAAACTGCCAATAGGCATAGATTAGGCACCAGTGGGAACTGTGGTTGACATCCTGGCTCCAGCCAAGCTTTCTTCTCCAGTTCCATCTTTTCCAGAAGGGCTGCAAGGATGTGTCTGGGGTGTTATCCACAGTCGCCCAATCCTGTGTCAATGTAGACTAGATGGATGAATTGGTTGCCATAGTGAAGGCATATCTGGGGCATTTACCCAGCAGGACCTTCCTCTCTCACAGACGGAGCAGATTCCCTCATTGAACCATCCATCAAAACAGTACAACCAGACTCTTACACATTCATAAATAGTTGTTTTTTCAAATCTGTTATGTAAAGCTGTGAGCAACTGGGCTCATGTGCTTGTATGGATCTTCAAACCTCAGTTTAACCAAGTCAAATGAGCTTTTGTCATGGGAGAATGTATTTTGATACAGCAACATAGACTGCTTGGTGCAGTCCAATGGTTTCTCTGTTTCACGAGCCCGCAGGAAGCAAGTTCTAGATGTCCCTCTTTCATAGTATGCCCATCAGATATCCAACAGTTTCCTATCAGTCACTTTCTATTTGAAGCATGTCCAATTCCACATACCTGTGTTCTATCTCAGAGCGGGACTTTTCATGGACAGTTGATGTGTGATCAAAACATAATTGTAAGGTAAACTATCTGAAATCGTTTGGTGAAAATATGAGACACTCGTATGTTTGTAAGAAAACGTGAGTATCTGGGAATGTGTGTGTGCTTGAATGCACCAACATGGTTCCCGTTACGGAGAACAAAGCCCTTATTTGTTCCCAACAGCCTCGTTCAGATGAAACTTCAGACTGTTATGAGAGCTACTGAAGGATTGGGGGCTTGGGTTAGCTACATGTGACTCTCTCGCTAGCAGCCTACCTTTGTCTCAGCCTATTGGAAACTATGCTGTGTATTTACTGTAGGAGAGTCGCACCAGAGGTCTTCGGATGCCTGAGAATCTAACACCTACCTATTAAACTTGACTATATTCTGTGGTCAGTCTCAATGTTTGGGAAAATGGGGCCACTGCCAGCCAGCCATACCAGATATTTTGGTGGTCTGAGCATGACATGCATGTCATATCCTCTCTATGACGCCAATAGCACTGTCTGCCCCACATCCAAACCCAGGAACAGCTGGGTCTTAGATCCATCAGGCAGGCATTGTGAAAGACTCCAACAATACAGCCATAGAGAGAGAGACTGAGGGCAAGAGATGGAGACGGTGTGTGTGTGGGGCTCAGTGTGTTCCCCTGCCACTGAGAGGCCCTGGGCTCCTGGCTCTCCTGGCTTCCTTAACAAGCGACACACACTTCATCTCAGATGTTTTCTCATTGCTGCTAAAGAGCTTTAAGCCTTCTCTCAAATAGAGCCCTTTAGGAGGGAGCAGCGGGGTCCGATTTGTCGTCTGTAAATACTATTTGGTATGCCATTGTCAACAGGGGCCTGTCCATCTGTGGGAGGCAGAAGGTCTTGATTTATCCCCTTTGTTACTCAGTTGCAGATGCATTGTCTTATTTTTAAGCGTGGGAACACCTCTATGGGGAGAACCTCTTCAGGAAAGGGCTCATTTTAATGGCTTAAGAGACTAGTCAGAATAAACAGTCAAATTAAGGTCCAACATGGAGGAAAATGAACAGAAGTGCCATTTCACTGCACCGAGAAGAGAGTTGAAGTAAAGGCAACTTCTCCAAGGAGCAGCCATGATGACAGCTCAATATGAATTTTGGAATTCAGAATTCCACTCTGAACACCAAACATCATTCCACTGTATCATTCCATAAAACAGAAAATAACATCTTCTGAAGGCTTCTGCAATAAAATGCCTCAATACTTTGAATTAGAAAATAAAAATGTCAGGCTGTTACGTTATCAGTTATAAGGGTGTGGGTCAGTTTCTTCTTTTACCATGTGTGTTATATTGTGACATATGTAAACTGGTTTTACATGTGTGGGATGACTTTTACAGACTCTGACCCTGGGTTTCCACATGCAGTTAGTTTGTTTAGCAGGAGGACCTTTGTGCAGTGTGTGTAGCTCCCCATGCTCTGTGACATGACAAATACGTTAAGGCTTATCTGAGAGGAAGTTTTGTGTTAATCTGTGTCTTGAACTGCAATAGGATGTGCTTTGACTGTTTAAAGAGAGGGCAAGTCCTATAAACCCCCACCCATGAAGAGCAAATGAGGTCCATAAACACATACAAACAACATGTTCTGGGACTAAGGACCTCAGATCCCCAGACAAAGTAAAGGCAGTGTAACTGTTTTATACAATGAGTATTTCACATTGTTATGCAATCTCATGTAATAATCAGGTGCGATTTTAGAGCAGCTGTTATTTGTTGGTGCCTGTGGTATGGCCCAGGGTTAGAGGTCAGAGCTGTCTCCAAAGGTTAAGCATGTCACTGAGGTGGTAAATATAGTTGTTTACTGGTCTCCATTTGTGTTAACCAGACTGTTATATTGACTAAACCTTTTAGGCCTACTGTAGGCCTATATCTGGAGCCTGCAGTGCCTTCAGAAAGTATTCACACCCCTTGACTTTTTCCACATTTTGTTGTGTCACAGCCTGCATTTAAAATGGATGAAATTGAGATGTTGTGTCATTGGCCAACACACAATACCCCTTAATGGCTGTCTAGCAATGATCAGCAACCAACTGGACAGAGCTTGAAGAATTAAAAAATATATATAATATTGTACAATCCGGGTGTGCAAAGCTCTTAGAGACTTACCCAGAAAGACTCATAGCTCTAAATGCTGCCAAAGGTGATTCTAACATGTATTGACTCAGGGATGTGAGTACTTATGTCAATTAAATACTTCTGACTTTCCTTTTCAATAAATTTGCAAACTTTTCTAAATAAAAAAATATGACTTTGTCGTTATGGGGTATTGTCTGTAGATGGGTGAGAGAAATAAATCTATGTAATCCATTTCAAATTCCAGCTGTAACACAAGAACATGTGGGATAAGTCAAAGGGTGTGAATACTTCCTGAAGGCCCTGTTTATCTGGTGTTGATGTTGCTCTTCATTTTGAAGTGGAAGAGCGATTGCATTGGTGATTGCAATACACTTCTGTCCAACATGTGTTTTCAGTTAATGCTTGTACAGCCATTTGTCCCTAACGCTCTTTGCAAAACATGTTGAAATTCTGTGGTATTTACTTTCTACTTAGCAGGTTGGTGTGATCATCTGCCACAGCCGCTGTAAAATGGCATCTTCCAGAGTTGTTCCAGAGTTTGAGTTTAAGCTATAGACTCAGTGATATTACGTAGATGCAGAAAGTAAACAGCATTGTGGGTTCATTTCCACAACAACTAAGAGCGCTTAAGCACGAGCATCAACGTCTCCACTGTTTTGGTGCCCTGGCTACCACGCTGTAAAAAAGTGTGAACCATGAGCACATACCGTGTGTAACTGTCTGGGAGCTAAGTCTTGCATCTCGCTCATCTCAATATGTGTGGTGCTGCACGTGGCAACGTCCTTTCACTGAGTCTACCTTTAATGACATCATAACCACGTGTGTATAATCCATATGTTATTCCTTTGAGAAATACTGAGACATATTTAATAGACAGGTACATCACAAGGACAGAACTATATACATTCTAAATAAGTATACACACGTTCATACATTTATGTCTTCATGATCATGTCATTCATACTGAATACAAGTGCAACACACACAAAAGGAAAATGGAAATGCAATAACAAGGAGGTGCGTTGCAATTAGGCAGGCACTTAGAAACCTTGTTTCGCTAAATTCCCTTGATGTGAATAAAGCTGCCTTATTTCCATAGCTATCGTAGTTAGCACCCGTAATGGGTATATTGGGGTAAAGTATAGATTTTTTACAGTTACCACCTATAATGGGTTTCCTGGGGTAAAATGCAAAATTCATGAACATTAAATAACCAGGCCTTGAATCTTAAGCCTGAGATATTGTGCTAGGCTTTGGACCTGCTCATAATATTAACAATGTCCCTGTGATTCAGATGGAATTGTTTTGCTCCTACTCATATAAAATGAACCAGCATCAGATTGGAGTTTCACCTAAGGTCATTGGCTCTCGCTGAGGCTTTCACCTCAGCTAGATCAGAGTTACGTGAACGCAGCAACCTTGAATCATGTGAAGTTCCTACTTAATGGTTTTCACCTCAGCATCTTGTCTTACATTTCCACCCTCATTCCCCGACACCACATTCACACCCAGCAACGTCCTCCAGTCACACACATACACACATATCAGTACACACTTAGGTATCAACTCAAGGACAGCACGACATACATTTAAAATAAGAATACCCACTTTATACACTTAAAGATGCACTATGCAGAAATGCTCCGCCATTTCCTGGTTGAAAAATGTGAATTGTTCAACTAGTTTCAGTTTATGTGACAAAACAAGCAAGTATAGTGTAGAGAACCAATGTACCAGTTAAACCGCTGTGAAATATATTTTTCATATCCAAAAATATAGTTTTTTCAGCTGTTTTAAAGCTGGTGTACAAAACCGAAAGTAAAAGTGAAACTTAAGAAGGTGAAGCGGAGAAATAACTAACATAGAACAAATCTATCCCTTCTTAGACTTGCAATCAATGAGAATAACATATCTGTGACTCACATTTCTATGTGAATTTAGTCGGGTTGTCCAAAAAGTTACATATTGTAGCTTTAAACCTAACATTCCATACATCAATAATACTTTGCTCTACTGAGGCAAGCCCTGATATGTTAATGTCACTGCACCATGTTCTTTAAACAATCTGAGAGATTCTCATAACACTAGTTAGTCAGTGAGCTGAGCTCTCATATCATACAGAGCATGACTGAAGTCCTTACCCTACTGAGGCTTTGCTTGCATGTTTTCTCTAAGCAGGCCCTGATATCCTAATGCCAAGGGCACATCTTATCTTTCATTTTAACCCAAACACCAGATCTGCTCAGGAGGGAGATGCTACAAGCTAATTAGGTCAGAGTGTGCTGTTTTAGTTTTAGTTTTTTAAAGCTGCTTTTGCTACTCCTTGAGTGATTTGAGATGGCAGGGAGTTTTATGCTATCACGGCTCAATATATTACTGTGCGTTGCCTTGAATTAGTTTTGGCTATAGGGACTTTGAAGAGACTTCTGATTGCATGTCTTGTGGAGCTGTCTTTCAGAGCTGTATGTTAGTTGATTGAATTAACAGTTTGGAGTTTTTAACACAATAATATTTCTTACAAAACAAAAGTGATGCAGACAATCTCTCCCCTACTTTGAGCCAAGAAAGATCAACATGCATTTTGTTGACATTAGCTCTATGTGAACAATGCAGGGCAAGATGTGCTGTTCTGTTTTGAGCCCTCTGTAGCTGTATTATGTCTTTCCCTATTACCAGGCAGTCGTCAAGATAGGATCAAACTAGAGCCTGTAGAGGACTTGTTTGATTGAGTGTGGTTTTAAGAATGATGAGCATTTCTTTATCACAGACAGGCCTATTCCCATCTCTACAACGATTGAATCAATATGCTTTGACCATGACAGTTTACAATCTAAGGTAGCACCAAGTAATTGAGTCTCCTCAACTCGCTTAATAGCTACATTTTCCATTATCAGATCCAGCTGAAGTCCAGCCCTTAGGGAATGATTTGTTCCAAATACTATGCTCTTAGTCTACTGACTAATCTAGGACTAATCTAGTCTCAGGACTAATTTATTAAAGACCACCCATTCTGAAACTAACTGCAACTCTCTGTTTAGAGTTGCAGTGATTTCACTAGATGTGGCCGCTGACGTGTATAGGGTTGAATCATCAGCATACATAGACACACAGGCTTTGTTGAAGTCTAGTGGTAGATCATTAGTAAAAATAGAAAAACAGTAACGGGTCAAGACAGCTTCCTTGCGGAATACCACACACAGCATGTTTTACTTTAGAGACGCTTCCATAAAAATCTAAAACTCTGTGTTCTGTTAGATAGCTTTCGATCCATGATATGGCAGAGAGTGTAAAGCCATAATACATACATTTTTCTACTAACAAATTATGGTCACTTATATCAAAGGCTGCACTGAAGACTAACATTACAGCTCCCACAATCTTCTTATTATCAATTTGTTTCAGCCAGTCATCAGTCATTTGTGTCAGTGCAGTACATGTTGAGTGGCTTTCTCGATAGGCATGCTAAAAGTCTGTTGTTAATTTGTTCAAAGAGAAATAACATTGTATCTGCTGGTCCAACAGTTTGCCAAGAGCCGGCAGTAGACTGATTGGTCGGTTGTTAGAACCAGTAAAGCGGAATTACTTCAGCTTCCCTCCAGGTTTGAGGACGAACAAAACATGATCCAGGTATGAGGTGGGTATGAGTTGGTGGTGTTAAGGAGGTGAGAACATGCCAGAGTAAATCACATTACAATGTTCACTACATGTTTTAATGCCATGTCTCTGTTGTTTATGTGAACAACATGCTGTGGGTTCTGCTTGGAGAGATGCTTCACCACTATCACCATGGTTCTGTTAAGTCTGTCCCTCATTGGCAGCTGCAGCCTCACACTCTGTGTCCCAACAAGTGGATTTGACTCAGCATGTTTGATACCACAAGGGCGTGTTATTGTGTCTCCGCCGTTTCCCCACGTACCAACAGAGATGGTTGTTTGGGCCAGATAAGATCCTGAAAGAATATCCACAGACCAGGGCAGAGCTTCAGTTAAGCCACCAATAACAGGACCATGAGAGAGGCCATGGAGCTGCTTAGGAAAGGGTCATGAAGTGGTCACTGAAGACCAGTAGCCAGTGGTGGTGTTACTGCTGCACTGTGTACTGGCTGTCATTACTGAAGTGTGCATTTAGCCATATAACCGTTACTGTAAATGGTTTTATGTTCTGCTATTCCTTTATTGTTCTGCGATGCTTTAGCATATTCCTCCAGTAATAACAGGTGCTCTCTGGTTGGCCGTAGCCATCCTTCAACTCTAAGGACTTCAGCCGTGTATGTCTCTTAACACCCAGGATTATGATTATTGAGCACTGCTTTACAACAAGGTGTGAATTGTAGAACAACTGTTTCTGTATCTATATTCACTTGTTTACATTTGCTTTCTTGATGCATGCAAAATACCCAGCTTGTCCTGCCTCATACTGAAACTAAAAATGATCGATCAATCCACTGGTGTCAGGAGATAATATATCCAAAATGCATAGCTAATATTTTCAAGCAGCTGAAGGGATATGATTTTCTCCTGTAATAAGAGGGTATATTCATGCTAATGACTGATATTTCCCATGTCCCCATGCTCCTCTACAAGAGATCTGGTGAGGTCTGCACCTGGTTAGAAAAGGTACAGAAGAGTGTGTGTCGCTCCAGGGGTTTGACTTGGACCTGTGACCTCTCTATAATAACACTAATCACCTACACACGCAAGGATTTGTTAAACTATTCATGGCTTAGTTCTCTCACCTGATTAGAGAAACAGGTGTAATAGTGTTGTAAAGGGAGTGTATATTACTGGAAACATTCAAAGTTTACCAGTAAACTACCAGAATTTTGGTAGCTTCAAGGTTTTTGGGTAATTTTATAAAAATGCATGTAGTGGCCTTTTTGGGTACTTCAGATTATCACAGGTGGCCTTATCACATGTACAATATATACAGTAATAAAATAAGATGATTTTAAAATATAACATTGAATGGCAAAGCTGTAAAACATTATCCTAAATATAAAGCATCAAGTTAGTGAATATCATTGGTGTTTAATATTAGGCTTTCAGCATAAGATATCCTTCAATATTTCTTTAGACTATTTATTTATTTTACTATGCCAATATATGTTTGTGGTAAATGTTATGTCATTAATTCGGGTATTTTCTCTTGAACCATATGGTCTGTCCACTAGATACTCATGGACAAATATATAAAATGTATACTATATAAGTTACCATAGATTACTGAAGATTCTGGTAACTTTGGTAAATTACCGGTAACTTTGCAACCCTAGTCTGTAAATAGGACACTTAAGTAGTGTCTTAACAAATGCTTTTCCACCCAAGTGCAGTTAGGATTTCTTTGCTTGATTATGCTTTTCACCCATCTGTGGAAACTTGCCTCAAGCAAATCCAAGTAACCTTCAGAAATGTGTAAATCTGTTTAATAAAAATGTTATTATTTCACTTATTTGAAACAGGGACAATATACAACAAAACATAAGTCTCAGAAGTGAGAAGTGATGTGTTAGCTAACATCTATTGTACACTGTGCATACAAAGTGTTTTATGTTGTTGAAACTCTCAACCTATCAATTGTAAGTAAGCCTGTCCCTTGCTCTTGGGTCTTTCTAAAATACACCTTTGGGGGATGAGTGTCCCCAGCATCTGCAGCCAAAATACAAAAGCAACAAGAACATTTTCACTGGAAACCATCAAAGGTAAATACATTTTTATTGCCGCATTAGTGTTTAACTTTTACATCATAAAAAAGGTACCACATCCACCATTTTGGGATCCTATTTCAACCCTGCCTGCACATTGTCAATGTCCCTGACCGCTAAAAGAATGTGCTCCACAAAAATCTTTGCAACATGATACAATGTCATTGTGAGTGAAACCAAACGTTTCCCCATCAAGTGATAAACATGGGGGCCGCAGCAATTGTTCAGGTGCAAGATCTTGTGAGTTTTGCCCCCGGACAAACTCTATACACTTTTATTATGGAGAGGAAGATCATTCTGTGAGGTTGAGAAACACCCAGAAATATTCATGTGTTTTTCTGTAACTTATACCAAGTGCACCCGTGGAATCCTCTGTTATGCATGATAACTGTACACCTGTATGTTATTGGAGGAGATAATTCAACCAAATGTTCAGCTGTAAAATGGCTACAATCAACCTTTCTTCACCCATGGGTGTGGTCACCAGTCTGTTACACATGTATCTTCCTCCTATGGGCTGTCAGTGTATGTAGTCTTTAATCAGACAACAGTCTATCAAAGAGAATCCATGTTGCAGCTGAACGCTGAACTCGTTAGTCTCTAAAGAAGCTTCTGCAGCAGAATTCCTTTTCCATAGAGGCGGGGATAGCGTTTGTTCTTTTCTTGAGTATTTGATCCTGCTAGCAGAGAATGGCCATAGCAGATGAGCCCTTTAGCCTTGTTGCACACATCTAAGAAGCTAGCTCGTGTCAATGGGTGAGCTGGAGCAAAAGCCTACAAGCTGCCTCAGGCGTGCATACAAAAACATACTGGCTGTGTTTCAGTATTTAAATCTGATCTGTAACTCTGACCCGTAATATTCTCAACATTCAAAGCTTGGGAAGTCTGACAACCCCAGTGAATAGGGTAACACAATAATGATGAAACATGAATAGGGCCTGGAGTATTTCCTTGTTAGGTCACAAGGTCAGGAAAGACTTGTGGCATTACAAATGATCAAATACTTCTCAACTGAGATCAGTACTACCCTTCCTTCTGCTTGATTGAACATATGCATGCAGGTGTATTTTTTCTTTTGGCACAGGCAGTAACACTCTCTCACCATAGCAGGCACACGTCTGTGAGCACAGACAAAACATCCAGAGTTGGCCGCTTCCGAAACAGGGCACATACCTGACATTCCCGCTCGTTCCCATGCCAGAGTCGATGAGTGGCGGAAATGTCCTAAATGAGGAGCGGGTCGCTAGGGGTCATGTTGAGGATTATTTCAATTGGGGGAAACAAAGATTTAGCTCCTCTGGCTCATGGCAGTAAAGCCTTATTTGTTTTTCAGCACAGTGGCAGTCACACAAACACTAATAATATTAAGTGTCTTAACCGCTTCAGAGCATGCTGCCCACTGCCATGGAGGGCTGGGCGACCACACAGTGACTTAGTAGGGTCTAGTGAACTAATCACAGATTACATTAACAGGAGAATAGAGAGTGACCACAGAGAGAGTTTGTGGAGAAAACATTATTTCCTTAACCTGCCTTCAATGATGCTCATTTGAAAGAGGTCCTCTGTGTTTAGTAAACTCTGGGTTGCTCACAAGCTTGGAGGCTGGTTTATAGTGAGCTCTAAAATACCCCCATAAACTCTCCTCTCCATTTCATTCAGTAGCCTGACCTCTGGGTCTGCACCAACTGCCCTGACCAGAGCTGCCCAGTGAACGAGGCCACAGCCTGGGGCATGACCTCCAGCGTTGCAGGTGCTGCTCCTCCCCTCCGCCTGGGAGCCCTACATTTTAAGTCAGTGCTCCAATACTAAATACGGCGCCACAATGAGACCCCTGAGGCAGCAAGGGGAGGGTGTCAGTCAAGACAATGGTGAGAATGAGTCACGGCCGTGAAACCAAGCGGCGTCTGTGTTTTGGTTGGCCCCACCTTGTTGTGGCCTGTGTTTTAGCTGTCATCTGTCATCTGTCAGCAGCATGTGCAGTTGATTCATTAAATCGAGCATTGAGTGAGAGGCTTTGGGGTGGTAATTGGGAGTGTTCAAACTTGTAAGTGCAGGTTACATCAGGTGAGCACCACTTGGCACTCGGATGACGCTAGTTTCCCTGCAGCGGGGCAGTCAAGTGGATCTGCTGCAGTTGACATTCAGTCATTGTAAATGGGGAGTGTTGCATTCTAAATAGGAGCTGTGCTAATTGCCCCAGGTAAGAGACTGTGTTAAGCTGATTAATATGTAACAGCACATTAGAGATGTGAAAGTCTTAGTCATCCTAACACGTGGCTTTTAATCTCCAACTGTCCTCTCATGGCAGGCATCACACACTGCAACAAAGTTTCACAGCATCTCTCCCCTCTAGGATGACAATAAATAGCCTTTGTTGATGAGTTTGTTTAGATGTCAATTGTTTACTGTAGACCAGAGAATGAATGACTAGTGGAACCAGCGTGGTTGTGATGCTGTCAGTCAGTCAAAGCAATAGGGTTTTCGTCCCTCCAGTATTTTAGACATGAATCACACTGATGAAACATCTTTAATTGCTTATCGGTTCAAAGTGATATGAGTCATTTAAAAAAAGTTACATCACTACAGTAACAATGAAATCTGGGTCCATATAACAGCATTACTGGGCCCTAATGTCCTGAGAGCTTCTGCAGAACGTTTAATCAAGGTATAGAACAGTACAGAACAGGTCGACAGTGTGTGAGGTCAATACTGCATTGCCCATACACCCTGTACCTATAAAACCCAGTGAGACGTGGGCCAGTGGGCCTGGCTGTGTCGGTGGCAGGCCTGGGACACGTCTGCTCCTAACGGATGTGACAGCCGCGGTGTGAGTGGGAGGGGCCGTATAGCACCACACTGTGCTAGAGGTCAGAGGTCACATCACAGGCCTGCTTGATTAACACACCTGTCGCTGGAATAACTAGTCTTAATGAGCATAGTACCACTGGTTCCAGTCTGATACCGGTGGGCTCCTGAGTCCCTCAGTCCAGAGTGCTTGGGCTGAGTGGCGTTTGGTGAAACCTTAATGGAAAGCTTGGCTCTCAAGTTCCTTCCTTCATTAGTGACTCCACCGCAGGGCTCTTTCTGCAGGGGAACAAAGGGACCTAGCAACACAAAGTGACACATTCCTGGGGTTAAGGAGTGTTGAAAGATTGTGCCGTTAAAAGAGACACAATATCTCCTGACGTGAGAGGCAATTTCTTTCATAGGTTGTTCAATTTACCTCAGTTTAAGGGGCCACATCGTTTTTTCTCCAATCTACTGTAATTTCAAGATGTACACTATATATACATAAGTACGTGGACACCCCTTCAAATGAGTGGATTCGGCTATATCAGCCACACCCGTTGCTGACAGGTGTATAACATCGAGCACACAGCCATGCAATCTCCATAGACAAGCATTGGCAGTAGATTGGCCTTACTGATGAGCTGAGTGACTTTCAACGTGGCACCGTCATAGGATGCCACCTTTCCAAGTCAGTTCGTCAGATTTCTGCGCTGTTAGAGATGCCTCGGTCAACTGTAAGTGCTGTTATTGTGAAGTGACATCAACCCCATCGAACACATTTGTGCTGAATTGGAATGCCAACAGCGAGCCAGGCCTAATTGCCCAACATCAGTGCCTGACCTCACTAATGCTCTTGTGTCTAAATGGAAGCAAGTCCCCAACACAATGTTCCAACATCTTGTGGAAAGCCTTCCCAGAAGAGTGTTATGACAAAAATAGGGGACCAACTCCATATTAATGGCCATGATTTTGCAATGAGATTTATCAACAAGTAGGTGTCCACATACTTTTGGTCATGTAGTGTATACGCAGCAGGAGAAAGCCATCTCTAGCCTATATGAGAGAGTTGTTATAGCCCTGTGGTTCATTTTCTACCTCTGAATGGGCCTCAACACGGGAATAGCCTTTAAAGTGTAGTTAAAATAGCTATGGAGGAATAGGACAATATGTAGGGGACCTGGGTCTCAAAAGGCCTATATCTGCATCGCTGTCCTGTGTCTGGGTCAGGAAAGCTGCGGGAGTTTGGTGTGGTTCGAAACAACCCTGGAAAATGACATCAATCCCTCTTCCCATGCACTGATTTCCTTTTAGGTTACACCTCCATTAGATACTAAATGGACTTGGATTCTCAATTTAGAACCAAAGGTGACCTCATCCTACAAGCACCATGACTGGCACAATGATTACCATAGATACTGGCCTTTTAAAAGCATTATTTTATGATGTTTTCTCCCTGGCTGTCATCCTAATGAGACAGAGTGGAGCGTAATAAGTTCCTATCTCTCTTTTAAAGAGCTGATAAACTGACATGATGAAGTCAGAGGGGTCCTGGCCCTCAGAGCATGCTGCCATTATACACCCCCATTTCCCAACTGTTACCCCCAATGACCCTGGAGCAAATAGAGGCTCAGGGCTGACCTCTGCCTCTCAGACCAGATCCCAGAACAAAGCCCTGTCCTGTACCATTGTGTGCGCCTCCCATTTGTGCATGTGTGTGGAAACTCGCGTGAGTGTGTGCATGCGTGTTCGTACGTGAGTGCAAAAGTCTGAGCTTATGCCTGTGTGTGGGTAGAGTTAGAGTATAATGCCGGCAGATGAAGGGAGGTGGAGAGGGTTATCAGAGAGCCCACTGGGGGAAACACTGTTGAATATGATTCGGTTGGAGGCTGCTGGGAACCCCAACCTCATTAAAGCAGCCCAGTATAGAGGAATGTCTGAGAGAAGAGGACCAGGACCCTCAAGATTCCTCCACTGCCTCTCAGGTGGCTGTAGTGGTCTACAGCCCCTGCCAGATGGGACCACCCTCTCCAGTAGCGTGGGAAACAAACACCAGAAGAGTCACACCTGTAAAACAAAAGGAAAAGAATACGCTCATTTTTCGCATGGGTAAAATAATGCATCTTAATCTGACATGACACATAGAATATTTCCTTGCAAGTCCTGTGGCAAAATTATGTTCCTATGTGTAACAATGCATGCAATGGAAACAGAGCCACCTGAGAGAGTTCAGTACAGTGAAAAGCATTTGGATGTTTTTAAGAAGCAGGAAGACTACCATTCACATGTCATGTGATACAGCACTTCCTCTTGTCTGATAATGATGGTGCTCCAGATTCTCCACCATTACCATGCATTTTAGATGGCTCAGGTTTCTCTGAGGAGGCAGAGAAAGGAAATGAGAAGCCTTGGTTATGTAACGCAATAACTCACAGGGCTGAGGTGTTTTCTTCAAGATAAAAACCTGGGAACATGAAGTTACTTTGTTCTCTTTATAAGTGCTAGGGAGAACAATCAAGCTGCAACCCTTGCAGTATATATACAGTAAACACAAAACATATGTGGACACCTGCTCGCCGAACATCTCACTCCAAAATCATGGGCATTAATGTGGAGTTGGTCCACCCTTTGCGTCTATAATAGACTCCACTTTCAGGGAAGGCTTCCCACAAGATGTTGGAACATTGCTATGGGGACTTGCTTCCATTCAGCCACAAGAGCATTAGTGAGGTTGGGCACTGATGTTGGGAGATTAGGCCTGGCTCGCAGTCGGCATTCCAATTAATCCCAAAGGTGTTCGATGGGGTTGAGGTCCGGGCTCTGTGCAGGCCAGTCAAGTTCTTCCACACAAATCTCGACAAACTGTTTCTGTACGGACCTCACTTTGTGCACAGGGGCATTGTTGTTCTGAAACAGGAAAGGGCCTTCCCCAAACTGTTCCCACAACGTTGGAAGCACAGAATCATCTAGAATGTCATTGTAAGCTGTAGCGTTAAGATTTCCCTTCACTGGAACTAAGGGGCCTAGCCCGAACCATGAAAAACAGCCCCAGACCACTATTCGGTCCCTTCTGTGAGCTTGTATGGCCTAGCACTTCGTGGCTGAGCCATTATTGCTCCTAGACTTTCCACTTCACAATAACAGCATTTACAGTTAGCTGAGGCAGCTCTAGCAGGGCAGAAATTTGACAAACTGACCTGTTGGAAATGTGGCATCCTATGACAGTGCCACATTGAAAGTCACTGAGCTCATCAGTAAGGAAATAGCTGAATCCACAAATGCGTGTCCACATACTTTTGTTTATATAGTGTGTATATATACAGTTCCTGTCAAAAGTTAGGACACACCTACTCATTTAAGGGTTTTTCTTTATTCTACGTTGTAGAATAATAGTGAAGACATCAAAACTATGAAATAAGACATATGGAATCATGTAGTAGCCCCCCCAAAAAATTAAGTAGCCATATTTTGCCTTGATGACAGCTTTGCATACTCTTGGCATCCTTTCAACCAGCTTCACCAGGAATGCTTTACCAAAGGTCTTGAAGGAGTTTACACATATGCTGAGCACTTGTTGGCTGCTTTTCCTTCACTCTGCGGTCCAACTCATCCAAAAGCATTCCAATTGGGTTGTGGTCGGGTGATTGTGGACACAAGGTCATCTGATGCAGCACTCCATCTCTCTCATTGGTCAAATAGCCCTTACACAGCCTGGAGGTGTGTTGGGTCTTTGTCCTGTTGAAAAACAAATGATAGTCCCACTAAGCGCAAACCAGATGGGATGACGCATCGCTGCAGAATGCCATGTTGGTAAAGTGTGCCTTGAATTTAAAAAAAATCACTGATAGTCACCAGCTAAGCACCCCCCACACCATCACACCACCTCCTCTATGCTTCATGGTGAGAACCACACATGCGGAGATCATCCGTTCACCTACTCTGCGTCTCACAAAGACAAGGCGGTTGGAACCAAAAATCTCAAATTTGGACTCATCAGACCAAAGGACAGATTTCCATCGGTCTAATGTCCATTACTCGTGTTTCTTGGTCCAAGCAAGTCTCTTCGTATTATTGGTGTCCTTTAGTAGTGATTTCTTTGCAGCAATTCGACCATGAAGGCCTGATTCACACAGTGTCCTCTAAACAGTTGATGTTGATATGTGTCTGTTACTTGAACTCTGTGAAGCATTTATTTTGTCTGTAGTCTGAGGTGCAGTTAACTCTAATGAACTCTGGGTCTTCCTTTACTGTGGGGTCCTCATAAAAGCCAGTTTCATCATAGTGCTTGATGGTGTTTGCGACTGCACTTGAAGAAACTTTCAAAGTTCTTGAAATGTTCCGCATTGCCTGAACTTCATGACTTAAAGTAATGATGGACTGTTGTTTCTCTTTGCTTATTTGATCTGTTCTTGCCATAATATGGACTTCTTCTGTATACCACCCCTACCTTGTCACAACACAAATGATTGGCTCAAACGCATTAAGAAGGAAAGAAATTCCACAAAATAACTTTTAACAAGGCACACCTGTCATTTGAAATGCAGATGGCTACCTCATGAAGCTGGTTGAGAGAATACCAAGAGTGTGCAAAGCTGACATCAAGGCAAAGGGTGTCTACTTCAAAGAATCTCACATATAAAATATATTTTGATTTGTTTAACACTTTTTTGGTTACTACATGACTCCATATGTGTTATTTCATAGTTTTGATGTTTTCACTATTATTCTACAATGTAGAAAATAGTACAAATAAATAAAAACCCTTGAATGAGTAGGTGCATCCAAACTTTTGAATGCTACTGTATGTATGTATGTATGTATGTATGTATGTATGTATGTATGTATGTATGTATGTATGTATGTATGTATGTATGTATGTATGTATGTATGTATGTATGTATGTATGTATGTATGTATATTCTATAAGAGGAGTTAGAAGTTCCACTCTGGGCCTACCATGCATGTCTTAGACCTCTAAAAGCCACAAGGCTGTTTCCCCACATTCCCTCTTCAGGCCAGGGTAACATTCTCACAGGGTTGGGCAATATATTGTGAATACTGGTATACCGGTATGGATTTTTACAATATGAAAGTTCAACAAATTGGACTACTTCACTGTCAGTTTTGGCCTAGATTGGTTGAGAATAAAACCATCAGAATGGAGAAAGCCTATTAATTCATTTGTTACCATTCTAAGGTCACGCACTGCTCATAAAACATACTTGGAACTTGTGTTATTCAGAAGCATAAAATACTGTTGTCGTGTCTTTACTTTCATTAACGGAAGACTTATAGTTTTTATCAAAGGTTCTCTGTAATTAGCATTTCGTGATTAACTAATCAGGCAAATATAATTAACTAGGAAGTCGGGGCACCAAGGAAAATATTCAGATTACAAAGTTATAATTTTCCTAATACAACTTTTCAGATATATTTTAATATCTGATCAATTAGTCTTCTTCATTAATTAATTATTTATTTTACCTCACATTAGTCTCATTCCAAACGTCGTAAATTCTTGATCTGCAGGAACCCAGTCTTTACTATGAGTCATCCATATATCAATTGTCTTAAAATCATTTATTTATTAACTAACTAAACAATCACAGAAGTGCACACAGAAGCAAACAAAGTAAATATGGTTACAAGAAATGATAGGGGAATGTGCCCTAGTGGGCTAAACCGGCATGGCGGCTTGTTAGACAGAAGGGAAGTGGGTGTCGACAGATAAGACACTAAAGATGATAATTATAACAATTGAAATGCTAATCCTTTGCACATGGACGCTCACTCATTAGGGAATAATTGCAATCAATATATATATATTTACGCTCAGTGTGTCGTCGGGATCTCTGTTGAAAAGTTTGTTTCTGTTGGAGAGTCTGTCCTCCCTCTCGCTCTCTCTGTCATGGTTAGGATGAATAGTTCAGAGTGACATTCATTCATGTTGTTGTAGAATGGATGTTTCGGCAGTTGTCGGTCTTCGCATTCAATGATACCCGAATTTCTAGCTGCAGACTAGTAATTAACATCAAAGATTTGTTCTTATTCTGTCTGTATCAATATTCTAAGAGTTTAACCATGTGTGGAGGCAAACTGGTCTGGTCTCAAACCTTGGTCCCCTCGTGGTGAGGTAAGCTGGTCTCAACCTTAGTCCTCTGGTAATCGAGAGAAACGTGGTCTGGTGATAGAAAACCCGGGTGGGGGTTTTATTCGGAAGAGCAGAAAAGGGCCTGTCCCAGGATGCCGGACCATAATTGTGCTAGTGAGCGGTCCTCTGATTTAGTAAAACCCCAAAGGGAATTGGAGTTTCCTTCATTAAACAGTCCAAAATCACATTACACAATTTCACAAACAGTATCATCCACGCTCATTCATCTTATACAACAATTAGATGTAAGCCTCATATCTGAGGCTATTTTATAAACAGCGTTATGGTAATGTGGCCGTATTGTCTCTCATGAGTTTCACAAAATTGTACCAAACAGACCAGTTCGTAGCTGGATTCTTCACCGATCTTTTATACCTTCTCCAGAACATAAATGTTGTTCGAACCTCGAGTTCTGTGAGGTGGAAGAAATTTCTTTGTTCTCTCTATGAAAACTCTCTCTCTCTATACTGTGGCCATGAGGAGATAATCTCCTCCAGGAATTTACAACCTGAGGTCGCAGCAGCCTGAGTGTAGGAGACAGAGAGAGGGGGATTGTGCTCGCTGTACCCAAAGAGGGCAACGTCATGACACTGTCAAATACCGCCATACTGTCAAAAACAGGGGGTAAAGAATGTCATATGATATTATTTTAATTTTATTTATTTTAATTTTACCCCCCCTTTTTCGTGGTATCCAATTGTTGTTAGTAATTACTATCTTGTCTCATCGCTACAACTCCTGTACGAGCTCGGGAGAGACGAAGGTTGAAAGCCATGCATCCTCCGAAACACAACCCAACCAAGCCGCACTGCTTCTTAACACAACGCGCCTCCAACCCGGAAGCCAGCCAAACCAATGTGTCGGAGGAACCACCGTGCACCTGGCTACCTTGGTTAGCACGCACTACACCCGGCCCGCCACAGGAGTCACTGGTGCGTGATGAGACAAGGATATCCCTACCGGCCAAACCCTCCCTAACCCGGACAACGCTATGCCAATTGTGCGACGCTATGCCAATTGTGCGACGCCCCGTGGTCCTCCCAGTCGCGGCCTGCTGCGACAGAGCCTGGGCGGGAACCCAGAGTCTCTGGTGACACAGCTAGCGCTGCAATGCAGTGCCGTAGACCAGTGCGCCACCCGGGAGGCCTGTCACATGATATTTTGGCCATATCGCCAAGCCCTACACGTTTAGGGTGAAAGCTTTCCGCACAGTCATCATAAAAGCTTCCCTGTCACCAACGAGCTGAGATGTTTGCTCTAAAAAGAGGCATAGTCATTATTCTCTAGGTTTAGTATTGTATACTGCATTCCTACCTGGCTATAGGATGTTTGAGGCATTGGAAATGTACATCTTATGACTACATCTCCTCATCCACAGGATGTAACCTTGACTGAACCTAAACAAATGCAGCTTCTTTTCAAGATGAATTCTGTCCTGATCACAAAGCAAAACAGAAATTGCTATAAAGATCATGATGATAAATGGATTGAGGCATTTCTTGTAATCCAGCAGGATCATTATTTAAGTTACTCCTCTCTCTGGTCTGGTCCATCGAGGGTCAACAAAGATAGCGGTAATGTTCCTCTACTCCCCCGGCTTAACTGCCAGATTCAATATATTGTGACGTGAGTTTGTACACAGTATATTGGTTTATTGATGAGGTTATAATTCTCTGGGACATTCTCAGCGACATGAAGATCCAAACAGACAGCCCACCCTGTCTGCACTGCCTGTCCCAGTCAGATCCCATATGGCCAGGGAAATGTGTTTGGGTAGAGTAGGACTGGATTCTCTCCCCTTTTCCTAGTCGGTGGTGGGACCAGGTCTGTCTCTGTGACTAAATACGTTTTTTGGCTGTCAGAATCCATTCGGTTTTCTGTTCTCTCATTTCCACCTTTTACTTTTACTTTTCTTATTCTAATTCCCTTTCCATTTCTCTCTTCACAGAACAATTGGATTGGCTAGCAAGTTGAGCTGAGCTCTTGTGGTCCATTCAACAGGAGCAGATGTGGAGCTCTGCACTCAGTCCATCAGCGTCAGGCAGAGGTGTGTCTGGACCTTAGAGTTTGTAGTGGTATTAGAGGCTGTGTGTATTATCCATGTGCTTGGTCAATGGCCTGTCCTGCTTATCTACCTGCAGTGGGCCTGCACAGCCTGCAGCTGAAGAGCAGCTCAGCATGGTCATTTCTGCATGGTCATTTCTCTTCACATACCATGGACTGCCAGACAAAGGGCAGGCAGGCTGCAGCAGCTGCTTAACACGACACAAGGCTGCAGCAGCTGCTTAACACAACACATTATCAAGTCAGAGAGTTGGGGCAAAATAGTGTTTTTCCCCCGAGGCCAATTATTCATGAGATGCAGCAGAGGAAGCAGTCAGGTCTCAGCAGGCAGAGGGGATGTTGGAAAACGTAGACAAACTGAGCTCTATGTGCAGAGCCTGTGACAGGTTTCCACTGCACATGGGTTGTTTTTAACCCAGCTTTTATGTGCATGTCCTGTATGTCACCAAACGAGTTCATTCATAACACAGGGCCATAAATGAGGGAGAACATTCATAGCCTACTGTAACTGTGAACTGTTGAAACGTGTTATACTAAACAGGACAGTTGGTATATAAGATGTATATAATGTCAAGTTCCACCATCTTGTTCTCTCAACACTCTCACAGACATTAGTGCAAGTTTTATTGATTATTATTACACAAGTAGAAATAAGGTGAAAAACAGCCCATGTGACAGTCCTTCTAGATTCTAGATATAGGCAGTATTATTATGATTCATCTAAGATCTAAGAGGAGTAGTGGAGTGAACCCCAAATCCCCAAATAAACCACACATGATGAAATCCTACCTTTAACTCATCATTTGGTTCTTTATTTCCTGTTGTCTCCCTGAGAAAAAAAATAAGCTATTTCCTGTTGTATTTCTGAGCTGAATTTCATATTCAGTGTCTTTCAAATGCATTCTGCATTATGTTGAAGTGCTGTTAGTGCCTGAAGGGATAGGACACCTCGGGACTTCAGTTCTATGTGCCTTCTATTATTCAGGGTGGTAATACAACCCTTTATTTCAAGCAACACTAAGACTTTTCATTGTCTTTATCTCTGAACTAAAATAACTCTTTACTTCAAACATCAGGTGCCTTCACTATCAAGAAGTACAAAATACTGTACAAAAGATCCATGATACTCCAACATGTCATTTTATTATATTGTCTATACTTAGAACCACTTAAAATAGAAAAGGAAATGGAATGAATTGATAGCATAAGGTGGATGTACCTGTATTGACTGGTATTGACTGGTATTGACTGCCAGTGTGGGATCCTAAGCTCTGACTCAGCCATGCTTCGTGTGCATTCCTTTTTCACTGAGAGGCACACACAGTATCTCTCTGGCGCCACTGAAAGCCACATCCTTTCATGCATGTTTGCCTGTCGCCCCTCATCTTCTCCTACGTGCTCTGCCTTCAGCACACGTTTAGAAATACCCTGTTTGCATGCACTGCAATCACTACCTTTGTTGTCCCTTTTATACAGAGCTGTCACCGAGATGGCAACTGCTAAGCGAGACAAACAACACATCCCAGAATCACCCCAGAAGTCACAGGCTCTGAGACATGAGGGGTTCAAGACACATTGTTCAGAATGAGCTGCCCATTGCACACTCCCCAAACTCTCTTCAATTATACCACACAGTGAAGCTGCATTGTGAGGTTCCAGTAATGTAATCCCCCTAAATCAAAATGCAAATCAGGCCTTTTCTCAATCCGCTCCCCTCTTTTTTGAAGATGGCTAGCTGTGATGGTGTTCTTGTGCTTTGTGGGGGAAGAAACCTTACTTTCACTGTTTATCGTAAGTCAAGACACAAAACAGGTCATAAACTCTACAAGTTCACTCCCTATGCCACACAGTTGTCAGTATGGGAAAAAAACGAATTCTAGTGCATCGTCTGGATGTATGGTAATATGATTATTGATAGTAGCACATGTAAACAGTATATAATGTTACGGTATTGGAATGTTTGCCATAGAATGTAGTATGGGACATAATATCACATTTGATTCTGTCACAAAGAGATTAAGATTAACATACCAATCATTTATTTTTTATTTTTTTATTTCACCTTTATTTAACCAGGTAGGCTAGTTGAGAACAAGTTCTCATTTACAACTGCGACCTAGCCAAGATAAAGCAAAGCAGTTTGACACATACAGCAACACAGAGTTACACATGGAATTAACAAACATACAATCAATAACACAGAAGAAAAAGTCTATATACAGCATGTGCAAATGAGGGAGGACAAGGAAGGTAAGGCAATAAATAGTCCATGGTGGCGAAGTAATTACAATATAGCAATTAAACACTGGAATGGTAGAATGTGCAGAAGATGAATGTGCAAGTAGAGATACCCAGGTGCGAAGGAGCAAGATAAGTAAATAAATACAGTATGGGGATGAGGTAGTTGGAGGGGCTATTTACAGATGGGCTATGTACAGGTGATGTGATCTGTGAGCTACTCTGACAGCTGGTGCTTAAAGCTAGTGAGGGAGCTAAGAGTCTCCAGCTTTAGTGATTTTTGCAGTTCATTCCAGTCATTGGCGGCAGAGAACTGGAAGGAGAGGCGGCCAAAGGAAGAATTGGCTTTGGCGGTGACCAGTGAGATATACCTGCTGGAGCACGTGCTACGGGTGGGTGCTGCTATGGTGACCAGTGAGCTGAGATAAGGCGAGACTTGTAGATGACCTGGAGCCAGTGGGTTTGGCGACGAGTATGAAGCGAGGGCCAGACAACGAGAGCGTACAGGTCGCAGTGGTGGGTAGTATATGGGGCTTTGGTGACAAAACTGATGGCACTGTGATAGACTGCATCCAATTTATTGAGTAGAGTGTTGGAGGCTATTTCCTGCAGTTAGCATTCCAATGCCGAATAAACAAGAGATGTTGTTGTTCCCCATACAGCTCCAAACTTCTCCAGAGTGAGAGGACCACCAGACCTCATGACAGGCCATGCGAAAACTGTAAACCTCCCATTCAGCCAGCCAGCTATTTACACAACTGACTGAGGGGCCAGGCCCGGGTGTTTTCATACACTGATAAATGGTGCAAAGACGTGATGAAAAGAGAGGGGAGATGAACCCTGCACCGCCTCATGTATTTCTCTCAGTGGACCTCATGGTGTATGGCACCTCTGGCAGCTCCTTACACTCAGGTCCTAATGAGCTCCATATAGTGAGGGGCCTCTCCCATGCCTGGTCAGGTCCATAGGGTCTCTGGTTGTTGTTTCTGTGTGTGGGATGTTGTGCAGACGGCCACTGTAGCCATGTCAGAAGATCATTAACATGGAAGCCAGATGGAATGGATGTTTTGCCATGACTTTGTAACCCTTTATGTCGGATCTGTGGTGGAATTACTGTAGATTGTTAGTGTAAACCACTGATAGGATTAGATAGATTTGATTTGACTATTAGTCACATGCACAGTCGTAGGTTTAATCGCAGGGTACAGTGAAATTCTTATGCAGGTTAAAAAAAGAAGTGAATGAGAGTAATAAATCAAATAAAAAATACAATACAAATATATACACATTTACAAATGTGGCAATGATAAATGCCTATTGGGGGGTGGGGGCAGGATAAGGGTCCATTGGTGGGTGGTGGCAGGATAAGTGACCGTTGGGGGGGGGGGGGTAGAATGTCCATAGGAGGAGCAGCAGGGGGGAAAGTGAGGGGGACAGGGATATCAGATAGCTGCCTAGTGGCTATTCAGAAGCCTGTTGGTCTGGGGGTAGAAGCTGTTGGCGTGTCTGACAGTTTTTGCCATGATTCTACCATACAGTCTGAGCGATGGAAGAACAGGCCGTGGCTCAGTTGGCAGTGGAGGTTGTGCTGTCTAGTGCATGAGTTCTGGCTTTATGGGTTTGGGGAAATATTGCATTTGTTGGATTTGATAAGCACAATGGATGGTTGTCTTCTCTTCTAATACAGCCCATATACTGAGCATAAAAACGTTCAACCTGTTTGAGGTGTGTCCCAGTCTGTTGGACCACTCTGAAACTGATTCATTGTTTTCTGAGGCAAAGGTATTACAATGTCAGCATTACCTTAGGGCCTGTGTGTTCTTTCAAAATGCAAAAGCCAAACAGCATAGTAAGTTATGAGAAATGTCAGATGAGCAGAGAACTGTGAAAGACAGGGAAGAGGAGGGAAGAGGAGTCCTTGTTCCATTTACAGTTTTGGCTTCAGACTAATCCCCCTCTGACATGTTCATAAGTTTGCTGGAGTGTCCAACTTTTGTTAAATATGCAAGCACAAAGGAATACAATTATGAAGCATTGTATTTTCCAATACATTTGTTTAGACTGGGAACGTCAGGGTGGCTGTCTAGATCTTACAGATAGAAGTCAGTTCTCTCATACCAACATGCTAGTGTGAGACTTATTCAGCAACTTAGAAAGAATATTTTTAATGCTCTCGTACACTCTTCATACAATAAATAAGAAGTGCATTGTACCATAACAGACGTCGTCTGCATAAGAGCGTCTGCTAAATGACTTAAATGTAAATGTTAAATGAAATTATAACCTTGAGGTTCTCATTAGACATCCAAAAATATTTACAGAACTTCCTCATAGCACCTCTGTGAATTTATATTGTCACACCCTGATCTGTTTCACCTGTCCTTGTGATTGTCTCCACCCCCCTCCCGGTGTCACCCAACTTCCCCATTATCCCCTGTGTATTTATACCTGTGTTCTCTGTTTGTCTGTTGCCAGTTCGTCTTGTTTGTCAAGTCAACCATCCCCTGCTTTTCCCCAGTCTTACTTTCTTGTCCTCCTGGTTTTGACCCTTGCCTGTCCTTGCCCTGAGCCCGCAAGCCTGACCACTCTGCCTGACCCTGAGCCCGCCCGCCTGACCACTCTGCCTGACCCTGAGCCCGCCCGCCTGACCACTCTGCCTGACCCTGGGCCTGCCTGCCGTCCTATACCTTTTTCCCACCTCTGGATTACCGACCTCTGCCTGACCTGACCCTGAGCCTGCCTGCTGTCCTCTACCTTTGCCCCTGTTGCTGTAATAAACATTGTTATTTCGACACGGTCTGCATCTGGGTCTTACCTTTATCCTGATAGTACGAACTGGCCATGACTGACCCAGCAGACCCCGGCCAGCTGCACGACGCCATCTCCTCTAATGGAGCCACCATCGGGAGGCATGAGGAACTGCTTCGTAGTCTCATTGAGCACGGCATGACAAAACATTAAGTACACTTAGCATCAGGTAGCTTGGTCACGAAAATCAGAAAAGCAATCAAATTAATTGTTTACCTTTGATCTTTGGATGTTTTCACTCACGAGACTCCCAGTTACACAACAAATGTTCCTTTTGTTCCATAAAGATTATTTTTATATCCAAAATGCCTCCGTTTGTTTGGCGCATTATGTTCAGAAATCTACAGGAAAGAGCGGTCATGACAACGCAGACAAATTCCAAATAATATCCGTAATGTCCACAGAAACATGTCAAATGTTTTTTATAATCAAACCTCAGGTTGTTTTTAAAATATATAATCGATAATATATCAACCGCAAATGTCTTTCACAGTAGGAAAGGGAAAAGCAATACCTATCAAAACTCATGTGACCACTTGACGCCATTTTAACGTTCTGGCTCATTTTTCTAAATAAAAGCCTGAAACTAGGTCTGAAGACTGACACCTTGAGGAAGCGATAGGAAAGGGAATCTGGTTGATATCCCTTTAAATGGAGCAATGGGAGGCTATGGAACATGGACTTTTCAAAATAGAAGCCACTTCCTGGTTTGATTTTTCTCAGGGTTTCGCCTGCAATATAAGTTCTGTTATACTCACAGACAATATTTTGACAGTTTTGGAAACTTTAGAGTGTTTTCTATCCTAATCTGTCAATACACATATTCTAGCATCTGGTCTTGAGAAGTAGTCCATTTACTTTGGGAGCGTTATTTTTCCAAACATAAAAATAGTGCCCCCGAGCTTCAAGAGGTGAAAGAGATCAGGCTCACTGGTAGGAGCGAATACTCTGGTGGGCCAATTGAGAATTTTCCTGCTTCCCTTGCTCGCACCCCTGTTCATGCTGTGTGGAAACCAGTCTAAATCTGTCCAGGTCCTCATTGACTCTGGGGAGGATGAGAGGTTTTTTGGATACAACCTGGCTTCTGAGCTGAACATCCCCACTCAGCCTCTCTCCACTCCCATGGATGTTAGAGTGCTGGACAGGCGCTCTATAGGCCGGGTCACTCGTATTACCACTCCTATCAATCTATGGGTGTCAGAGAATCACAGTGAGACTATTCAATTCCTGCTCATCAAGTCTCCTCAGATTCCCGTGGTATTGGGATTCTCCTGGCTCAGGCGAGACAATCCCCTCATCAACTGGTCTACTGGTGCCATCATGGGCTGGAGTTCGTTCTGCCACACCCAGTGTCTGAAGTCAGTGCAACCTGCCCCGGGACGGCTTTCTGGGGACTCAGAATGTGCCCCGGAACTCTCTGCCACTCCCACAGAGTACCAGGACCTTCGGGAGGTGTCCAACAAGGCCTGGGCTACTTCGCTTCCGCCACACCGACCATATGACTGTGGGATTGACCTTCTCCCTAGCACCACTCTGCACTGGGGACAACTGTACTCCCTGCCGGGACCGGAGACCAAGGCTATGGACACCTACATTGGGGACTCCCTAGCTGCAGGATTTATGCATCCTTCAGCCTCTCCCGCCGGTTCTTCTTTGTGGAGAAGAAGACCCTGTGCCTGTGCATCGACTACCGGGGACTCAATGACATAACGGTGAAGAACCGCTACCCGCTACCACTCATCTCCTCTGCCTTCAAGCCGCTCCAGGGGGCTACCGTGTTTTCCAAGCTGGATCTACAGAACGCCTACCATGTGGTGCGGATAGGGGAGGGGGTTGAGTGGAGGACCGCCTTTAACATGGCCAGTGGCCACTACGAGTATTTGGTCATGCCAGTTGGCCTCACCAATGTCCCTGCTGTGTTCCAGGCTCTGGTAAATGATCTCTGCAACATAATATTGAATAGCCACTGTTAGTCCTCTGGTTTTGATTTTACCAATCATAATCAAGCACATAAAACAGAGAACCTCCTGCCAGGCATCCAGGATAGAGGCAGTAATGTATACTGCTGCTATGTCTCAGATCCAACACCTGACACTGGATACCTACTATATACAGGTACAGTGTGTATACTAAACACTGGTTGGTTTACAGTGTGTGTGGTATCTAGGAATCCATACAGTAAGGAGTTTAGTTTAGCCATAATCCATACAGTAAGAAGTTTAGTTTATCTATAATCCATACAGTAGGGAGTTTAGTTTAGCTATAATCCATACAGTAGGGAGTTTAGTTTAGCTATAATCCATACAGTAGGTGGTTTAGTTTAGCTATAATCCATACAGTAGGGGGTTTAGTTTATCTAAAATCCATACAGTAAGGAGTTTAGTTTAGCTATAATCCATACAGTAGGTGGTTTAGTTTAGCTATAATCCATACAGTAAGGAGTTTAGTTTATCTATAATCCATACAGTAAGGAGTTTAGTTTATCTATAATCCATACAGTAGGGAGTTTAGTTTAGCTATAATCCATACAGTAGGGAGTTTAGTTTAGCTATAATCCATACAGTAGGGAGTTTAGTTTAGCTATAATCCATACAGTAAGGAGTTTAGTTTAGCTATAATCCATACAGTAAGGAGTTTAGTTTAGCTATAATCCATACAGTAGGGAGTTTAGTTTAGCTATAATCCATACAGTAAGGAGTTTAGTTTAGCCATAATCCATACAGTAAGGAGTTTAGTTTAGCTATAATCCATACAGTAAGGAGTTTAGTTTAGCCATAAACCATACAGTAAGGAGTTTAGTTTAGCTATAATCCATACAGTAAGGAGTTTAGTTTAGCTATAATCCATACAGTAGGGAGTTTAGTTTAGCTATAATCCATACAGTAGGGAGTTTAGTTTAGCTATAATCCATACAGTAGGGAGTTTAGTTTATCTATAATCCATACAGTAAGGAGTTTAGTTTATCTATAATCCATACAGTAGGGAGTTTAGTTTAGCTATAATCCATACAGTAGGGAGTTTAGTTTAGCTATAATCCATACAGTAAGGAGTTTAGTTTAGCCATAATCCATACAGTAAGGAGTTTAGTTTAGCTATAATCCATACAGTAAGGAGTTTAGTTTAGCCATAATCCATACAGTAAGGAGTTTAATTTAGCCATAATCCATACAGTAAGGAGTTTAGTTTAGCCATAATCCATACAGTAAGGAGTTTAGTTTAGCTATAATCCATACAGTAAGGAGTTTAGTTTAGCCATAATCCATACAGTAAGGAGTTTAGTTTAGCTATAATCCATACAGTAAGGAGTTTAGTTTAGCTATAATCCATACAGTAGGGAGTTTAGTTTAGCTATAATCCATAGAGTAAGGAGTTTAGTTTAGCTATAATCCATATAGTAGGGAGTTTAGTTTAGCTATAATCCGTCTTTGTAGGAAAACTGCTGGAACCACCAAAGTAGCCGACTGTATATGGTGGAAAAACAGAGCGTCATAAGAACCTGGTCAATCTGGACTCCTACTCCAGTATGTTAGAAACAAAAGAAAATGTGGAACACCTGAAGTAGTTACTCCTTTTGAGTTAGTACGCTCAGTATGCTGTCGATGCTTATGGATTGGGGTGCATTAGTGGTTGAGTGCATGCTATGCTTGGCTTGTATGTTGTTGTCATGGTTCCTGTATACAATGTTCAATGGCTCTGAATGCCAAATATGAATTCTAGCCTACTGTAAAGCAGCCAAATCAGGGAAATGGATGATTGTAGTGAGTGTCGGCATGATTGGAGCCTTGCTTATTGGTCTGGAAAGTCAGTTTGGCGCTGAAATTTTTTCTCTCCCTCTTGTTTAAAACACAAACAAACATCCCCCCCCGAGCAAGGCAGTGTCCCATGACCATGACTTGATTGACACCTGCGCCCTATTTTGGGTTCATCTACTCTGGAGTCACTGAACCTTCAAATATTAGAGTTCTGATAGTGTAGTTCTATCTGTGTGTGTGTGTTTGTGTGCGTGTGCGTGTGCGTGTGCGTGTGCGTGTGCGTGTGCGTGTGCGTGTGTGTGTGTGTGTGTGTGTGTGTGTGTGTGTGTGTGTGTGTGTGTGTGAGAGAGAGATAGAGAGAGACAGCAAGTAAAAAGGGGGAGCAAATCAAGTGTTTTATCTGGTCTGGTTCTATCATGGGGGAGCGTGTCCCTGTGTAAAGTGAAGGTTTTGGTTCAGACTGTCTGAAACCTGGACCACCTGGGTCAACAGTAATGACCCTGTCCTCTCCTCGTGCTGCAGTAATGAACTATTTATGGGAGGGGTGGAGCTAGAGTACCTGTCATCATCACCCGTTGATACAAACCTGCCTCGTTCAGGACAGGGGAAGGAGTTGCAGGGAGTCAGTAGGGCAGGGCCTCCTTATAGCGGGTGGGGGCTCGGTGCAGGAATTGAGAGATGAAGGAGCCCCCTGAGAACCTCCTCTTCTAAATACACCTCCTCCCCAAAGCTACAGCTCAGTCACCACAGTGTTACTCACTTTCCCACACTCCTTTGAAGGGCTTGTAGAATTCATATAAAAATGATCATGTATACTTCAGGTGTGTGTGTGTGTGTGTGTGGGAGTTTTACAGCATTCCTCTTCACTGGTGCGTCACGGAACCTTGACTTTATTACTGAGGAGGATACGAGAGGTTCCCATAAAATCTAGCCAGTGTTTCTGGGTTGACATTAAAAAGGGATTAGCATTCTCTATCTGTTGTGACCTCTGAGTGCATCCACTAATGCATCCAGATCACATGCTAGTTCATTCAGTGTTGTGCTGGTGGCATGCTAATATACATTTCTGAATATATTTAATGTAATTGAGAGTGATTGGAATTATAAAATCATTTCTGAAATAGCATGGTTATAGAGTAAAGTAACCCTACCACTGAGACTGGAGGTTTTCATTATGACTGGTCTTCGACGCACATTATAATCCAGCCCTATTATGATCTTTTATAATTTTGTCATCTGGAAAGGCTATTGGCCAAACGTACAGTATGTTGCTTTAATCCATGATTGCCCTGCCCAAACCGAGGTGTGGTAATACTTTAGTCCAGATGTTCACTGGCTGTGATAGACAGACAGAAACATTCGGGCCATAGGAGCATATTACACCCTCTCTTATTCACAGTTTTTTGTTATGAAATTCTGTGGCTTATACATATGTAATAACAACATTATCTGAACGATTAAAATGTTAATATCTGTTAAATGTTCTGCAGTGGTGAATGTGAAGTAGAGCCAGAGGTAATACTCTGACATTAGCTTTGCAAACACCCCTGATGATGTTATATGTGACAGTATGAATGTATCTGCAGCTCTGGCTTTATAGCTACAATCCCCACACTGCTAAACAGACCAACCAGATTAACGCCAACAGCAGGCCTCTGATTACAGCTGATGCTGGTTTGATCTAGTGTTCAGGGATGTGTTAAGAGTGCACTATAGCAGGGGTACAGTAGGGGTGGGCAGGGGGAGGACAAGGAGGGGATCCTCTTATGAGACCCTGGCTGAGAGGGACTGGATCTGAAGCCTGACGGAAGGCCAGTCAACAGTGAAATACTGCAGCATCATGTGATACCCCACCTGTGTCAGACAGCAAGCCTCACACTCGCTATTGTGGGGAAATATAATGTATTGCCATACTGCTGTATGTCTCTCTGTCAAAGGCATCTCTGCTGCTTCTCCCTGTGTGGTTTATGTTAGAGGATGTTTTCACCCCTAGAATCTCCTGAAGCCCATGGATATGAGCCCAAATCCTTCGTGCCTTCCCTGACCTTTCTCACTCACACTGTGGCACAAGCGTCCTGTATGTATCCCTGATCCGTTATGTACTGTACAGGCTCTGGTTTGCGCTGTGTGAGCCCAGCATCTGCTTGGAGTTTTCATCCCATTGCGTAATGCTGCATGCCACCCCTTACCCTACCTACCGTGTCTCTAAAGTACAAATGCCACCCCTTACCCTACCTACCGTCTCTCTAAAGTACAAATGCCACCCCTTACCCTACCTACCGTCTCTCTAAAGTACAAATGCCACCCCTTACCCTACCTACCATCTCTCTAAAGTACAAATACCCTACCTACTGTCTCTCTAAAGTACAAATGCCACCCCTTACCCTACCTACCATCTCTCTAAAGTACAAATGCCACCCCTTACCCTACCTACCGTGTCTCTAAAGTACAAATGCCACCCCTTACCCTACCTACCGTGTCTCTAAAGTACAAATGCCACCCCTAAAGTACAAATACCCTACCTACCGTGTCTCTAAAGTACAAATGCCACCCCTTTCCCTACCTACCGTCTCTCTAAAGTACAAATGCCACCCCTTACCCTACCTACCGTCTCTCTAAAGTACAAATGCCACCCCTTACCCTACCTACCGTGTCTCTAAAGTACAAATGCCAACCCTACCTACCGTGTCTCTAAAGTACAAATGCCACCCCTTACCCTACCTACCGTGTCTCTAAAGTACAAATGCCACCCCTTACCCTACCTACCGTGTCTCTAAAGTACAAATGCCACCCCTTACCCTACCTACCGTGTCTCTAAAGTACAAATGCCACCCCTTACCCTACCTACCGTCTCTCTAAAGTACAAATGCCACCCCTTACCCTACCTACCGTCTAAAGTACAAATCTCTAAAGTACAAATGCCACCCCTTACCCTACCTACCGTCTCTCTAAAGTACAAATGCCACCCCTTACCCTACCTACCGTGTCTCTAAAGTACAAATGCCACCCCTTAACCTACCTACCGTCTCTCTAAAGTACAAATGCCACCCCTTACCCTACCTACCGTCTCTCTAAAGTACAAATGCCACCCCTTACCCTACCTACGTCTCTCTGTGCCACCCCTCTAACCTAACCGTCTCTCTAAAGTACAAATGCCACCCCTTAACCTACCTACCATCTCTCTAAAGTACAAATGCCAC
Source organism: Oncorhynchus masou masou (assembly GCF_036934945.1). NCBI lineage: Eukaryota > Metazoa > Chordata > Actinopteri > Salmoniformes > Salmonidae > Oncorhynchus > Oncorhynchus masou. Next base: position 66,844,106 of record NC_088212.1, read on the forward strand.
CCCTTACCCTACCTACCGTGTCTCTAAAGTACAAATGCCACCCCTTACCCTACCTACCATCTCTCTAAAGTACAAATGCCACCCCTTACCCTACCTACCGTCTCTCTAAAGTACACATGGCCGCAAGGGCATGAACACACACACACACACACACAAACAGTGATGCATGCATCCACACACTCTCACACATACGCACATGCATGCACGCACACCACACACACACACACACACACACACACACACACACACACACACACACACACACACACACACACACACACACACATGCATACACATACATTATTTAACATCATCCTACACTTTTTACTCTTCTCAAACTCTTTCCTGATGCATACAATTTGCAGACTTAGTATTGATTAGGCAAGGAAAAGTAATTTTCTACACATTTCAATGAAGCAATTGCACATAAGCTTTTTAAATTATCTTTATTTTAGTATGTCATACACCCTTCATATTTAAGACTCATTAGTGTGTCCACAAAATCACATTGGATAAGTGCAGAGCACTACTTCACTTCCAACTAAAATGTGCACTTGATCAGTGTTACATTTAGCATGTATCTATTTTAAGTCTGTTTAGTCTTGCAAACATAAAGATTTCCATTCCTTAATCAATAATAACCCGTCGCGATAACACAGAGGTGGGTCATATCCTGGTACAGGTCAAAGGGTTTTATATTGAAAAAAGGCAGCAAAATATGTGAATAGCTATAATTGCATATATTTAAGTGACCAGGTATTTTGACTATGTATTGGGGTAAGCTACATAATAGTTTATACATTTTGGGACATTTTTGAATACATTATATTGTGTTGTTCATTGTGGGGATAAACTCTATGTTAGATCCCTGAGTTTTTAGACATACAGTAATTATGTCCCATAATTGTCAATAGAATTTGAAGCATCCTGGCAATTCATACCAATGACTCGCACACAGGTGGGTTATCCGAGTCCTGACTGTGCATGGAGCTCAGGCCAGTGTCTGAGTCGTCATCGTTGGCATTGCAAGTCTTTGAAAGCCCCCTGGCTTGCTCCACCCACTCGCTTTTCGTCTCCAGGGGATGCATCATTGCTGCCTCAGTAACCACAGAGTTGCGGTCATTGTCCTCGCCTTGTGTCTCGTCATCCTCTATATACAATGAGTTCACTTTCTCCAGCAAATCCCGTATCTCCTTTTCTTTCACCCCCCAAATACCCTGGGTTGTATTCAAATCACTCCTAATAGCCTCCAAATCCGTGTTCAAGCGCAGTCCAATGTATAAACTAGCATCCAGCTGCGTTTTGATCCTCTCCTCCTCCAGAAACAAATCGTTCTCTAATGATTTATCAGCCTCGAGGGCTAAAGTTTCAGTGTGTGTCGCGTGGGCTGTTGATACCCACATAGCGGTCTCTCCCGCGCTGGGTTTCACCTCTTTACTTGACAGCTCCTCTTGCCTTCGCTCCATCCACCTCTGGTTAAGTTCCTCTTGGATCTCCACAGCAATGCTGTCCATGAGCGCTTCGTGCTCAGCCAATTCATCCTGAAGTCGAATCACCTCCTCACACCGTTGGGCATACTCCTCGAACTGGGCAACAGCCTCCGCCGAGCACGGCTTCTCGCCCTCCTGCTTGGAGAGCCCGTCAGAATGCGCATCCACTAAGTATGTGTCCTGCACGTAATTGATCCCATGCATTTGTATTCTGTCAAAATGAACTTTAGCTTCATACCTTTCTATCGCTCTGTCCAGTTCTTTAATTCTCTGGATCTGTTGGCGGATTGTGTGGTCCTGGGATATGACCAAGTGAACCAAAGTTTCCATTTTCTCCCCAGTGGGCGCATCCTTGGACACGGTTTGCGCCCTCTTGTTATTTATTTTATCCAACTTTCTGAAAGCTTTCCTGACAATCCGACGTTGTTTCTCGGGTGAGAAGCCCATGGTGGCTCTTGCTGTCCCCTTGTAAATGCACGGACTCTCCTTACTGAGCACCACACGCGCCTCTGCGCTCCGGGGTCCATGGTTAGCCAAAGAAGCCTCATTTTTAACCAACACAAACCGCACGTTCTCCTGCTCCTCTCCCCACGCGCCCCAAAGTCGAAGGATCTTTGTTTTATTCGGCAAAATTCTTTCAGATCCTCTCCATTTCTCTACGATGCAATAGGACTGGGGTGATCCCGAGAGCATGGCTGCAGAGACACGTTGTTTCAAGTTTTGATCCTCTAGAAGCACATTGACCACATCTGCACTGGTTGTGCGCTTTGACAGTCCGGAGACAAGCTTCTCCTCTCGGCAAACCCACACAGATATCTTACTTTCCTTGGACTCCATCATAAACTAAAACGAAACGTTATTCCCCTTTAGAATACCATTCACATTCCGTTTTTTGAGGAGGGAAACGGATTAGAACAGAGTTTTGTCATGCAAGTGCTAAATTAATTGTACATCCACATACGTTAGAAAATAAAGCAACATCCAACATTCTGAGATAAATTGTTCATTTTAAGCGTTCCCTCAAGTAGTTGGTAGAGGATGGGAAGTCCATGCAGCCGCTGTCGCTGTTTGCTCTGTGTCCAAGTAAGCACACTCAACTGCGCCCTTTGCGCGCTGTGCGTACAACAGGAGACTCGCGCTGCTTTGATCACATGACAACTTTACAGTTCCTAAACACAACAAGTAACACCGCCCATAAAGTGTGTTCCTCTCCCAGAGAACCTGATTGCGTATTTTGATGAAACATGATAACAACAACAACAACACTATTATCAATGAATAACAACAACAAACGACTAATACTACAACTAATAATGATAACAATAATTACAACAACTACCACATCAATAACAATAGTAGTGATATACTACATTATAACAACACGTAGAATAATAAGTGTATACATGCGCATCTAGTATTATTATTAATATTAATTTATAATAATTTACTGTCCCTTGACTGATGTACCTGGTCTGGTGCCTTGGCTGATGCCGACATAAACGCAGACAGCCCTGGGGGTTATGCAACACTTCAAATAGTGACAATGGGATATGTGAAATAAGGTACTGACATCCCTAAATCAGAAGATATTATCTTACTGCTGAGCATATATACTTTTAAAAAATCCATTAGCATGCAGTGTACAAAGTAAGACTAATTTACACACATCTGCATAGGAGGCTGTAGCCTAATACATCGCACCATGCATCTTCTCTGGGTGACACACATTTCACTTGACTGACAAACACCACAACAAACAGACCGTAAAAGAAAAGCGATTGTATTGAGTCAGTTTCGCGGGGTTCCACAATATATTGCCTCATCTCACTTTTCTATTCATGCATGCTGATCATCAACATCAGCTCAACAACCCAGTGGTTAAAAAAACATGGTTGAATCAATGTTTCCGCGTAATTTCAACAAAAAATAATGAATTGTGATGACACTGAATCAACGTGGGAAACGTATGGGAATTTGTTTTTTTTCTTCCAGCTAACTATTCATCTAAATCCAATTACATGGTGACATTCTTTGTTGATTTCACGTTGAATTCTTGTTAAATGACAAATCAACCAAATATAAACCAAAACTAGACGTTGAAATGACATCTGTCCCGAATGGGAAGATACACCACTTCCTGGTTCATTCAGAAGGCAGCGTTCTAATCTTGATCTCGAGGATTTATCTGGAATTAAGAGAGAAATTCTGACCCCCTGCTGGTACCTGTCAAGTGAGGACAGCTACACCATGAATCAAGACCATAGTAAGGAACATTTCACACCCATTATGAGGGTCCAGTATTCTTCCTCTTGTACTCAGATACAGAAACACAGGAAGTGTAGTAGTCCAAATCTGGCAGGGCTCTGACCCCTGGGAAGATTACACTGGTGCCCTGTGCATGGATTTAAAAATGACTCCATAATCAGATCCTCTCACACACATGAGCCAGACAGACAGACACACATCTGTTAGATATTATGTGGACAGTGTCAGTGGAGAGAGAGGATAGGGAGAGGGCATTCTGTAGACGGACGAGTTGTTCTCTCTGATTATTAAGCACACTAAACTACTGGTGTTACAATCATTACAACATAAAACCGTTACAAGGTGTAATCAATGTCTGAGTGAGTGAATGAGAGAGCAATAGACATACCTAGGCTCCAGGTTAAAATATGCTAGCACCATTTACAACAGCGTTACAGAATGACCATGTCAGTGCAACAGCCAAACAGCAGCACTGTGGCCTTCAGTCTTTTTTAGGTTGGTCCAATGGACAAGTCTTTCATTTGATTATGGCTCCATCTGGTGTTTGCGTTCAGTATTACCCATGATAACTGTTACGCAAAAAAAGGAAAGTGGTACATTTTATAATGACACAAATGCTTCACAAATCATTCACAATATATATATATATATATATAATTAAGTGCAATAGTCATGCTAGATCTAATTCAAAATGAACGAAACACAGAACTTTAGCTGAGAGAGGGCTGTGCTTCAGGGATGATAACATTGGGTGGCAGGTAGCCTAGCGGAACCTTGAGAGCTTTGGGCCAGTAACTGAAAGATCATTGGTTTGAGTCCCCCAGCCGACTACATGACAAATCTGTTGATGTGCCCTTGAGCAAGGCACTTAACCCTAATTCCCCATGAAAGTTGCTCTAGATAGGAGTGTCTGTTAAATGTAAACAATCTTTATCAAAGAATGCAGCCTGTGTAAGTGACTTCACTGGGCTTCATTATTGTTTTTATAGGGGATTCTTTTGTTGTCCCAGATTATGAAATCCAGTTTCATAACTGAAAATACTGCCACATGACATACTGTAACATAATGGAGATACTATAACAAGGCTGGCACCAATACAAAAGGCAGGGAATGGCTCCCTCTGTTGGTTATTTGTGGTTAGTACAGCTGATGTGTTCTTACATATTATGTTTATTTATCTAAAGGTTAAGTTCGAATTTAATGTATTAATGTGGAGATGCTCTAAATTGTTTTTGTATTCTCACTGTCAGTTGTTCACAGAATAAAAAGGGAGACCATATTTTTCCTGATTTATTTAACTTCAATATTGTATACATACAAAGTATCTAGAAAGCTACAAAATATCGACCACTTTATCAAGAAGGCATCAAAATGTTACGGAGCAAAGACAAGACCATATGCAGTAGAGAACACATACACATAGCAGGTTTTATTTTCTGTCCCTTGCTCCAACGCGTTACTGTCGTGGATATGAAAAGATATCACACTTCTGTACCAAGAAAAGCAAGGATATATCATTTTATACAAAGCACCTTTTTACAAAGAAAATCTCTGCACACAAACCCAATAGTTGTTTTTATGATACTATCTGAACTATGGAAAAGTTCACTTTAAAGCCAACATCTTAAAATGGTAATAACCAACAAAAAAGGTACCAGTACCTACATTTAGACCAAATTACAAACAAATAACAACAAGAGCTAAACTGCTGATATCTTTGTGTCGAGATTCCGTTACACATCCATGCTTTATGTCCATTTTATTCAGAGTGTCCTCCAGACAATTCATCTGACCAAAGGCAACAGTCTTCTGGTCCCCAGAGACATGGGAGGTACAGTCAGCTGTTCCAGCCTGGAACTGACATGTCAAATGTACCAGCAGTGTAGCAGTAACAGCATCACCACCCTCTTGGGGCTTGGAATATACCCAAAATGTCATCACAAACCATCATATACACGTAGAACAATAAAACAGGAACACCTCAGTAAGTAATTCATAAACGTGAACTAGTACACAGGGCAAAAAGGGAGATAAAACAGTTAACAAAGGAAAAATACATATGCCTACTGAACTCCAGTCTCCATAGGGCTGTAGCAAAAATACTGAGCAATTGAACCAACATTGTCTGTATCCACCAGAAATATTTTCTGCAATGATTCAGAATAAGATGTTCCCATAAATAATTTAGTAAGAATCAGGAAACATGTATCTCTTCTTAAGGTAAAGTTGTAAGCCTATGTGACTTCACAGCTGCTGGAACGAGTCACCATCCTCCATTCTATCAGTTGCTGTCTGGTCAAACAGGCCTTTCACAGACTATACATTTACACACATGAATAGTACAGGTACTCTTCTTAACAGATCATTTATTAAAACCAAATTATATTAATATATATTTTATTTCACCATGGATCGACTCACTCACTGTCCCTTGTCATCTAGTACAAACCTTCAGCAAGGCAATGTGGTGATTGGTTTCATTACATCTCTTTTTGGTTTAGCAATGCTTAATTCGTAATTATTTAGTGTTTTCATTGCTGGAGATTCTAAACCAAAGGCACTTCCATGCTACAGTGCAGGACATGACTAGAGATCGTATGTATCTCTGTATTTTTGGTCTTTCAAAACAGGAAAGGCAAAGTCAGTTCTTATTTATGTTAAAAAGTAACTCAGTTTAACTCGTGTGTGTGGTAAGATTTTGTACCAATATGTATATTGGTGAGTGATTTTATATATTTTTTTGTGCGTGTTAAAAACAAAATACATTCTTAAAAGTGAACCAAGGCCAGTTTGACACCATACAATAAGGCACTGTACACTGTTACACTTTGGCAGATTGTACTGTAGTAGAATTCCTACAAAATGTGAAAATTAGTCACCCAGCTTAGGAAAGAGATCACAGCTTTAGTGGCATCTTTTGGAATTCACACGTCCGCAACATGTTTAAGGCTCGGAATTGGTGTAGGCCACAGATTCATGGGGTGGTGTGAACGTAAAGGCAGCGACACTGGCTAGAACTTAGTAGAGATTATACTGCAATGACCAGAAAAAATACACAATCTGTTCAGAGGCAATGAAACTGCATACTGAAAACAGCCCGCTGTCTAAGAAGTGATCAATTTTCTCACGGTTATTTCAGGATATCCTAAAACCTTAAACCACACACCTAAAAGAAAAACGAAAAAGTTCAAAATCGGCATGTCCTAGAAGGGGAACCAAGTGCTTAGGACAAGGTGACAGTCCACTCAGAGTAGCTAAAGTAGTGCTTTCATGTTTTTAGAATCAAATCCATTTTAATGACTGTCTTCTCAGAAGAGAGGGACTCGTTTGTAGCGTAGGACATTGGAACAGGATAGATGTATGGTTTCCTTATTGCAATGTAAGACGTGTGAGCCCTGTCTGAGGCAGACACAGGTTGAACCAGGCCTCTGTAGTGTAATCCCAGTGCATTCATTCTGCTGTTAAGTGTCTAAGACCTGGATTGTCCACAGGGATCGGTATCTTATTTCCCTGAAAGAAACAGATGCTTTTGTAAAGCAATAACTTCACTATTATGATGCCCACAATCACTTGCCTTCGACTAACTTTCGTGAAGAAATGTCATTATCACCAAAATGCATTTTTTTTAAATGCTTTTCTTTGGAAAACCTATTGGTCAAGTGTGTATGTACGGTTTGTATATCTATACCACAGGAGGCTGCTGAGTGGAGAACGGCTCATAATAATGGCTGGAACGGAGCAGGTGGAATGGCATCAAACACCTGGAAACCATGTGTTTGATGTATTTAATACCATTCCACTGATTCCACTCCAGTCATTACCACGAGCCCGTCCTCCCCAATTAAGGTGCCACCAACCTCCTGTGACCTATACGCTCACAAATCAACTACAGATATACACGTAGTTTACAGGACCAATGGGGAACAGACAACATCTTCCTAGTGTTTTCTAAGTGTACATTACAAGATCAAAGAGGAAGAAGACAACATATACATAATGTCTGCTGACCAAATTAAACCCAACCAACAGATTCCTTACATGCTGCCTCTTATATATGTACATCCTACAAACAAAGATTGACTCGCCATCCTTTAAAATGAAGAATTTCTCCTGTATCAAAACATAGAACAACTGTACCGCAATTCACAGCTGCAGTCAAACATCAAATGCATACATTAATATACAAAGAAATGACTAACAATAGGCTTCACCCAAAATGTGACCGAAAAGCAGTGCATGTGTGATTTTCAGCTAGAGGCACTGTCAATTTGTTTTGAGGTTCTTTAGTCTATGTAAAGGGAGGATTCAGGGGGTTCAGGAGTCTCATTCCTTCACCAGTCGGTAGATATGATGCTGTGCACCGTGCTCGCTGTTCGACACCTCAAACACACACGCCATACACAGCAGAGTCTCCTGTGTGTCCCTGTTCGTCACCACCTGGAAGAGACGGAGATGTCATGTTAGTCATTCAGACCAAACGCAATCCCACTCCATGTAATGCAATGAGCAGTCTCTGGAGAGGAATATGGGTCTCAGGAAAAGGACTGTCCGATGTTTGAAGGCCCACGGACAGATCTCAATCAGCAAACAATGTGACAAAAACAAGTCAATGTGTAAATCTAAGGAAATTAAAGGAGTGGGTGAAAAGAAATGAAACAAACAAAACCGGGGCAGGGTTGAGAGGTCACACCCACACATCCATTAAAAAGAGCTCTCTCTCTGCAGTGGAGAAAAGGACTTTAAGCCCCCATGTGATGGCTAATAACAGGGGTCCCCACTCCCTGTGATCGCTCCCCTCCCCTCCTCCCTTCCTCTCCCCTGCAGATGATAAGACTCCTCACACTGCGTTCCATCCCCTGTGGAATGTGAGGAATGCAGGTGAAGGGAGCGAGGCTCATCTCAGGTTCCGGTCAGAGCTCCTCTTTTCAGGTTCGCTGGAGCCAAAGGAGCCCAGCAGAAAGCTAGGATAAAGGAGAGGGAGGGTCCTAGCCACAGGTTAGAGTAGTGAGAGAGGCTTTTGTAATTGGCTGCTTTAGGAAGCAGTAGTAGGACGGACAGGACAGGAAGTAATCCTTACCAATAGAATGGTGAAGTTCTCCAGGACACTGTTCATCATGTATTTTTCAGGCAGGTGTTTGAGCTTGTGGATAAAGTTGATCATGTATTCACACATGGGAGACCGGCTTATCCTGTACACAAAGCGTCCGTTCTCAAACCGGGCATACTCCGTCTGGGGGGAGAGAGAACCAACATCCAGAAATGTGTGACGCATATACTGATAGATATGCCACACATACCGTATACCTTCCCTATATCGGCATCGAACACGTCACCCTCCCTAAAAGAGGGGGTGACCTTGACAATTTATTGATAAAACTAGAGGCCACCTGGATCTTTAATTTAAAGATCTCATTGTAGAGTTTGATCTGAAGCCATTCCTGTGATGATTGTGTTTTTGTTATCCATTGTAAATAAAGTGTTTGTAGGCCTATATGATGTAGCCTAATTGTATCTATGATCGTATGCAATCCATTCATGCTTTTTTACATGTTCTATTGATATTTGTAAATCGACCAATGAAATCATGCCACAGCTGGCCATGATTACAGACACCTGTGTGTGTCCTTCCAAACTATATAAACTAGTGAACCGCAGTGTTTGTCATCAAACCCTGATGAAGACAGCTTGGCTGTCAGAACATTGGTAATAAATTATTGCATCTGAACTCCTCGAGTGTGAAGCTTTTCTTTTTGAAGCGTTCTACTTTGCTTGCCAGCACCTCACCTAACCAGGTGGGAGCTTCTTCGGCCTCCAAATATACTGCTATCAACAGGTGAATATGTAATTTACAGAATATATTTTTTTACTCACCTCCACCTTCTCCACGACCTGCTTGCCAAAGGAGCACACCTTAGTTGAGCAGGTGATTGTCATGTTCTCAGAGCTCTCATACTGACTGGTCACTCCATAGAAAGCCCCCACTTCATCCTGAATGTTGCAGTTCAAGTCAGCCTGGGAACCACAAATAACACAAAAATTAGTCGTTGGTAAGACAGAAATGTCTAATTTGTTCGTCCATATGAGGTGAGAGAAATGTGTTTTAGCAAAGAATGGTCATCACAATACTGCTCTCTAGTGAGAGGGCAATGAGATGACAATTTAATGGCATGCAGAACAGAATTGTATGTATATGCACCATGCAATGGAAAAATGTTAGTGTAGATTGAAAGTAATTGATTTCAAATAAAAAAATATCCTACACCTGTGAATGTATTAACATCTAGCGGGGCATCAGTGATCATGTGGACAGTCTTAAATAAATAACAAACTTCTTAGCCACCTCTCAATGACTATGTAAATGTAATCAATATTTGGAACTAGATGTTAAGGGAGATTAAATGAAGTTATGTTAAGAGGCTGATTCATGCTAGTGAAAAGGAGCAGTGCTCTGAGGGCAGCTCTCTAGTTCCAGGACATCATGTTCATTATAGGGACAAAAAGAGCACATCTCCTTCTATAGCATCCTCCTCCTTCATTAGTCAAAGCAGTTACACTTTAATTATTGTGCAGATTGTGCCTTTCATTTGAAATTCAGATTGGCCGGTCACTTCAAAAGGAATTTGAGCGGGCTGTTCTGGCTGCGACAGCGAGCCCCACTTTGTTGGCTGCCGCTAGTTAGCATTTTCCATTGGGGTAAAATACATGCAATGTTTAAACAGCCATTAAGAGTGCAACCAGGTCACTCCATTGTTTTGAGATATTGCACTGAATTAGCGAGCGCTTTGATCACAAGCTCCCCTGCTATGCGAGGCCAAATATAGCAACATGCATTCTGCAGCCATCTTCAGTGTTTAGCCTCTGATTAAACCCATTCACTAGAGATGAAACCAAACAAATCCTGTTTTCTCTGGGTTGTAAAAAAGGAAATGCTTTATACTATAGAAACATGAGAAATGATATACAGTATATCTTTATAGAGATACTAAGGTAGAACAAAATGCATTAAATCTCACCAGTTTCATTTCACAGGCTAATTAATAGTAAATAATTCTGTAAACAGATTTGTTTAAATATCTGAGTTTATTTTTCTTTCCACAATACTGGTCTTCTCTGTATCTTTTCTTCACCTCTTTCTTCATACAAACACACATGCCTACTGTACACACTAAAGTGCTATTCAGTCACCAGACCAGTGCAGATACTTAGCAACAAGATACTCACCCAAAATTTTATGAGGAAAAAGGAATTCTGGGGACCCTTGCCAAAGAGCTCCTTCAGTCCTCCTTTCTTTTCAGGGAATTTGTCATAAATCTGACGAATGTCCACTGACTCCAGCAAGGCATCGCTGTAGGAGTGGTTCGTCTGTCCGATGTGCACAAAGAGGTGCTTGTTGTACTGAAAGACAGTAAACAGGAGGATCTTACACAACTAATATCAAAAAGACGCATTTGTAAATCAGAAAAAAATGCTTTTGAGTATTGATCTCTCATGCAGAGATCTCTGTTTCTGTTTTCAATAACTGTAGAACATCTGGCTGCCTGAGATCCTCAGAAAAACGATTCTAATTTACAGTACCAGTCAGTCTGTTCTCCATGGTTTATGAGATAAAAAATATAAATAAGATAGTCATATATAGTCATAAAACAAAAAGGAGGAATGCCAGCAAATCCGGGAATATCTTCACAATGAAATCTGTACTATTGCCCTAATGCTCTGGTTGTGAGAGTCAAATCTTATCATGAGGGTTATTTCAAAGTCACTGTTGCCCTTTACTTCAGTACCAGAGTGCTGCATGGCCTCTCCAGCCGAGCCTTAAGGCCATGTAACCATCTCAAATATTCAGCTAAATACAAGATTAATGGCTGTCATGCGATATCAATAACAAAATAAAATCCTCGGGGGAATGCAGACAAACCAAGACAGATCGCTCACGTCCAAACCAAACAATAAAGAATGTGAGGCATGAGCTTAGGGCTGCTGGTCTGTGTGCCTTTTCACATGACGTGACATGGGTCTGTGGTCCATCTTACTTTCCCTAATCCCAGTGTTCTGTGTGTGTATGGTCGGTCAGAACTAGTGAAGGGAACTCAATCTAGTGTGTGCATTCATTCTCGTCTATTTGATCCTCGACAGTGTGCAGCTAGACCCTCTGTGTGTTGAGAGAGGGCCAGAACTAGCTGATAAGAGCTGGACATGACTGACGGCTATGTCTCATGAGAGTGGCCATGAATACAGACAATACCCTCCCTATCTTGACATGCTTTTACATGCTTTCATGAAAAAGAAGAGCTATAAGAGCGTGCAGGTATTTTTTCCCTCAACATTAAAACCCCATAAAAAAACGGAGGTAGCGCCAGTCTGGATACAGTGAATAGGTCAGTGGCAGTGTGTAGTGGTGCAGAATGGTGATGAGTAGCCTGGTAGAGTGGTACATGCAAGATACATATAATACATATGCAGAGTGGTGACGAGTAGCGGCAGGTAGCCTAGTGGTTAAGAGTGTTGGGCCAAAAGCTTGCTGGTTTGAATCCCAGAGCCGTGTAGGTGAAAAATATGTTGATGTGCCCTTGAGCAAGGCACTTAGCCCTGATTGCTCCTGTAAGTCGCTCTGGATAAAAGGATACTCACAGAGTCTTGGTCTCTCTGCTGCTCCAGGAAGGCAGAGAACTCCACCAGCCGGAGCTTGGATGTCCCAATGGAACGGCCATGCCACGCTGGAACTGTTGGGGCTGGGGCTGATGTGGGCTCAAAGCCTGCATCACAACCACCATGAGTAACACTCTCTCTCTGACATAACAAACTGAATTTTATCTCCATAGCTCATTATAATGTCAGATTTTAAACAACGCTATAGGTCTACTTATTAAGAAAAAAGGACATTTGCATGAGCGAAAGCCTTACTGGAAATCGTTGTTACTCCCGGCTGGATGGGATATGCTTGTTGGGTGAATGGCTTGATGCTAAAACAGAGGGAAAAATGCAATGGTCTGGAACTTCTACAGAGCAACATATTGAAAATATCACTGACAAACAGCAAATAAGAAATAAGGCTGACTGAAGTATTTGTACAAGAGCCCATCCATTTCTATCTATCATTTCTATATGGACCCTTCAACTGCTGCACCCACAGAGAAAATATTGGCGAGTACGTGAAATAGAGCGACAGAGATCGAGAAAGTGAGTGGAACAGCAAGAGGGTGACAGAGAGGGGGAGAGAAATAGAAAACTGTCACATTGCATGTTTTCTGAGAAGAGAACATGACACTCACTCTTGTGATGATCCAGGTTGGGCTGTTGATATCATGCCCTGCCAAAACTAGAAAATTAGATAAATCAACACACAACAAAACATCCAAACACACATCCCTGAAAAATATTTCCAAGCAGCACAATTAATGTAGTTATCTCGAATAGCATTCATTTTGACTTTGTGCTTATCAGATGTGGTCAGTTTCCATAAAACCCTGGTGTGTGTAATGTGATTTGGATGGAACGTCAGCTGTGTTGGCTGGGGAGCAGGGGGCCTGGTGGCTGCCCTCTGTGGTGTGTTGGTCTGAGTGGACCGATAGTGGGTTGCCGGCGAGTCTCTTACCCCTGCCGCTCCGGGGAAGGCTGGGCGCGGGATGCCTGGCAGGCCCAGCTTGTTGTGGATGGCGGTGGCAGAGACGATCTGAGCCGATGACATGGAGGCCATGCTTTGGAGGGCTTTGTCCTTCACGGTCTGATCCTTCAACAGCAGTCACAAAAGGCTTAGCACTCACAGAGGGCAAGATGGGGGACATAGAACAGTGATAACAACAGCCACGCTTCTAAACACACGAGCACACACACTCGCCTCCAACAATGACGGACAGCAGGCACGTTAAAAGCAAACATATTGCGGCAGCCATTAAAGAAGTGGATTGCTTCAGAGGAATGTGCCACAGAGTAAGGTGAAAACTGAATTCCTGAATAAAATGGTACGTGCGGGTATGCACTTAATAGAAGCACGTTTCCTTGTTGACTAATCTATCTCTAACACACTTCCTACCATATAGAATAGGTAATAGAGTGAGTAATAATAACTCCTTTCTCCGCTATTCCTTGAATATAACATAATTCAATAGTTCTTATGTCAAGGCTGGATTTGTCTGCCTGACAGAACAGTTAACCATACAAAGAGAATGACTAAAGTAAGTCCGAAGGATGAAGGCTTTGGTTAAGAGTTCCTTCCATGGCTCCTCTCACCACGTCCCCCCACTATTCTCCTTATGAGAAAGGCTTCAGCTCAACACAGTACATGAGGACTACTCTCAGCCTTTGTGTATCAGGAGAAAAATGTAATCACAGTTAATTTAATGTTGATATCAAGAAAGGTTAATTCATTGATAGTAGTGGGGTAGTGAGTTAGGGAGTTAGTGGCTGAGGGAACGGTGAAGAAATACTCACTAGCATCAATTCCACTCAGTTGTCTGCTGTATACCATCCAGCTAAACCCTATCTATGACATTCCGTTTCTACTGTGTATTAACAGAAATGTAGTTTCTTATCCCAACACAAGTAGAGCAGTATACAGTATGACTTCTAACCCATCCTTCCAGAACTAGGATCCCCATCCCACATGCAAAAGCTGAGGGTGAGCATGCTGGCAAGAGCTGTACAGTATCTGTAGATGGAAGGGTGTGAAGCTATGGCAGAGGACCACAGACTAGACAGTCACTGGGCTGCAGCAGCAGCTATGGTACAATAGCAGAAGCAAAGATACTCAACCAGCTGACAGGTCTGGCAAGAGCAGAGCGAGGAGCTTGGACAGATAATTGATACTTACCATGCTTGTAACCTGAATGCAAACAAACAAGGTTTTATTGTAATTTGACAATCCCGCTGGACAACAATCCTGCATTAGCAAGATGTAACAATTTATGTTTTAACAATGAGCATTTTGATTTCAATGATCCAACGCACAATACCTTGATAACAAAGAGCATTTCTAGAAATCACTTCAATCAATTTGACAATGTAGGTGAAAGTCGTATGATGTCATTCAATTAATCAGATTTCAGTTATTCAGATTTGATTACAATAATGCTTGTACAATTATATGAATTCTATTGAATCATCTTTTAGGACATGATATCCTTTGGTCATAACAAAAATGTAAGAAAACCCTGACTGACAAAATACCATTGTTAAATGGTATAAAATATTAAAATGTGTATTCAAAGCAAACTGCACTTTGAAGTATTCATGCCATGTCCTCTGTCAAAACATTACACTGAAATAATGTATCGGTACAGGAACCCCAGACTCATTAATCAACTAGTACTGCTGTCACACTGAAACTTGGATAGTAATAATGTGGGGTGGGACATTCTGGAGAATGTGGTGGACTTGGAATGTCTGAGGATTTGATCATTATGGTCAGCCATGGCTCGAGAGAAGTAGCACAAAGAATGGCACCATAATGACTGTCATTTCACTCAACATGTCTCAGATAAGAAAAGAGAAAGAGCAGATATACAGCGATGTTCCCTGTGAAATGGAGGGGGCCTTTCTCTTTGCTGCTGATCTCTAATGCTTTAGATGAGAGTAGACAGAGACCAATGCAAAAGATGGCTGTTTTAACTCAGACAGCCAAACTGTGCCTGAAAGACCAGGCATTTACAGCTGGCTGATACACACACACACACACACACACACACACACACACACACTAATGAGGGGTCATTAATCCATCTGAACACTGGGAACAGGGGAAAAGTGTGAGAGTCAAAAGATGTAGTCATCCCTTCATAAAGACGAGAGAGAAAGAAATCTGGCAAAACTTTAAGGTCCTTAAAACACACATACATTGCCAAATGACCCCTGTAAAAATGTTTTGGTACATTTATTACAAGATTACACCTTTCACAATATATTTATTTTCACAAGACATTTTTTGAAAGGGTATAGTTGGTGCTAGCACATGATTTTCAACACATTGGTAAAGATGAGTCACAGAGGAAGAATGTAATAGGACAGCTACACATGTACACAGAGAGGAGAAGGCAACTGATAGCAATGTCAATGTGATAGCCTAGAGTTATCAATATGGAGGGTTGGCACAACAGCAGAGAGGGCAGGTGAGATGCTGCTTCCTCATGGTCTTAACTCAGCGTGGACAGGGGAAGATGATTAGGTTAAAACATAAAAAATAAAGAGGCAAAGGTGTTTTCATAGACCACCCTTAATCTGTGAACCTAAACCCTTTTAACATGCAGCACATCAGTGGCTGATAGTGTGTCTGCTTTAGGACATGTAAACAGACTTCTGCTGATGACCTCTGAACTCCAGCTCTCAGCCACTCACCAACAGCCAATGCATCTTGCCAACATGCTTTCCCACATACAGTACAGATAACACCAGTACCAACCTCTGATTCTGGGTTCACATTGTCATGCCAAACAGAAAGAAAGGAGCAACAAAGTCTACAAACTATGAGCGCCATTTGCTTTGAGGGTTTTATAAGGATCCAACGCGGTTGGGCTCATTTTCATTTAACTGTAGAAAATGATGACTTTGCCTTTCGGATGTCTGGGCTAACATTAACATATTTTTCTTGGCAAAAGAAATTACAGAAAAAAGTGAAATTCTTTAAGCTCTTTTTGAGAATCTGTGGAACAGAGCCTTGCTCTCATGAGAATATTGAATTTCTAATTCACATTATATCTACATGTATTTTCAGACTTGCATTATGGACACTAGTAATAACTATATCTTATATTTTCACAAACTTAAAATATTATTAAAAAACCTGAAGTATTTAAACAGATCCTTACAATTGTTTTCAAAGCAAATGCACTTATTGTTCAATAACAATGAAGAAAATAGAAATAAAACACGTGTGTGTGTGTGTGTGTGTGTGTGTCAGAGAGAGAGGGTGTTATATTATGAATTCTAATCATAAGCAGGGGATCTAGGCTACGGGAATCAGAGCGTCAGGCATTCACTCTGTCACCAGGGGAAACAGGAAGTAAGGCGACGCACAGCAACCACAAGCCCAAAAGCAGAAAAGCGCATACCTTTAGCTTGGAATGAAACTCACGAGATTTCCTTCTGGCAAGAACCTGAATGTGACTAGACACCTGCGGGGTAGGGGAGGGGAGGAAAACAAAGGAACAGCCTGTAACCATGGCGATGAAAAGCCCCCCTGCAACTGGGCAAAGCCAGACGTACCTTGATGGCAGCTGAGATTTCTCGAACTTTCTTTCTTGCTAAGACCTGTATGTGACTAGACACCTCCATTTTTTTTAAACAAAAGAAGAGAGAAAAAAACAAGAACACCAAAAATACAAAAAGGATTACACATCTCTTTGTTGAGAACACTTCAGGGGGATTTGAGCTGCCCAATAGGATAATAGAAGCATCTCCAAGCCACACACCAAGCTCACAGCCACAAAGCATTGTGTTGCCTGTTGTTGTCACTTAAGTGAGCTGATTAAGAAGGATGCAGGCCTCTTTAGCACACATTAACAGGGCGCAGATGTGATCGACTGTGTACTGAATGAGAATCGGCCAGTCTTGTATTCTTAAGGGAGCCGGATAAGTCGTTTCAGAGGCCCATGCTGCTTTCAACATTCACACAGACTTGGAAATATGTCATGCTTTTGTATAAAATATTCAGTATGTAAGTGGTTGGCTATAGTAAGATAATGTGTGGTCAGTCTGTATTTCTGACAGGGGGAGGAACAAACGCTTGGTCTGAGGGGGATTTCCTTTCTCTGCTCTCGGTCTTAATCAGGCCAATCACACACAAGTGGCTGTTGAGGTAGTTCACCGGGGAATGATCAACGCCTAAAAGCATGTCTGTCAATATGGGGAGCAGGGTGATGGAGAAGTACTCCAATCCACCTCGCCAAAATAAGATTACAATTCAATCTGACATTCCTTATTTTAAATCAACCTATGTCCTGATATTGTTTTCTCTAGTCTCATACAGAACAGGGCTCTTTAGTTAAAGCAGTGAATGTGGAAGTAATCATAATATTTCAAATTATGTTAATTCACTCAAATAAATTACCATGATTTCTGATTGAGACTGATTTCTCAACATCTCAACACTTCAATAATTAAATATCAAATATTTGTGTTTTTTGGTTTTATCATAAATTATATTACAGCAGGCATACAACCTATCTTGTGTGATTCCCCACTGAGAGAGTGAATTACAGACATAGCACACTTTCTCTAGCTGGCTGATCAATTCCCACCCAGCTATAGAGTGTCAGTCTGGACACAGGGGTGTTTATCATGGACATACGAGCCAGTGGCCATAAGCATGACTTCCTGCTCAACCAGACTGATGGACCTCATGGTCAGACACCTTCCCACCAACTGATATTATGGGAGCTTATGGGTAATATCTATTTATATCTACAGTCTGTTGCTTACATCAACTGGAAACGTATAACAGACAAAAATAATGTTGTTATTAATCAATGTCCAATCATCTATGTCCTAATCCAGTTTCTGTTGTGATTATTTTAAAACACCAAATACATTTTTCACAACAAATATTGAATAATGTATCCATCTTATAACACTCTTCCAGACGGAACGAGTGTGTTATAGTTGCGTTACTGTAATGTGAGGGTGTCCAAGTCAGAGTGTGTGTGTGGTGTGTGTGTGTGAGAGAGAGCTTTTGAAGAGGCATCATCTCATGCAGTATAACTGTAAGAAGACTAAACCCTTCCAGGGTCTGGTAAGACAGCCTCCCATCAGACCAAGCATGCAGCAAAGCTCCATGCAACTGTGTGTGTGTGTGTGTGTGTGTGTGTGTGTGTGTGTGCCCTGTGTTCTCTCCAGCAGAGACACAGGCAGTTTTAATAATTCAAATAATTCAACAGGCAGTGTTAACATGCCATGCAAACTTTTCCGCTCCCCTCTTACCTGCTTCCTCGTCCTCGTCTTTCCAGTCCGAAGCTTGATGTATCGGGCAATCAGCTCATTCCGACCTGCAGAAAGCACACAGCAAGGAGAGAGAAAGGTTAGCACAAAATAAGCCATCATTGAGATCCTGGACATTATGTGTCCTTTTCAATTTACAATGACACAAATGAAGCACACAACAGTCAAATATGCATCACACTGTATAATCATCAGACATTTACTATATACTATATACGTCTCCACAAACAAACAAACATCCCATTTAAATGTAAAAGCGGCATGTTGCATTAGCATGCGAAAGCCTTACAACAAGCATACAGCCTTTCAAATTCATCTAATTGAATTCCATTCTCTTCAAAGCCTCACGCTATGAAAGGAAACTGATCCAGACATTCATACTGTTACTGTAAATAATGGCAATGGAAATATATTAATTTAAGCAGTGCTGTTCTCACTAAATGATAATTAAAGCATGGGCTTTGTAGTGATTTCCAATTAATGGCAGCTCCAAACATTCTTCTGCCCTCAGCTCGCCTCTAATTGCTGTAGCGATGCACAATGACCCCTGCTTAGCCTTTTCATATGGTAATAACATACCGCCACCCCAAAACTATTACGCAAATTATAGGTAAGGAGCCACTCTAATTATGTGTCCAGCTGAAGGCAACCAATGCCATGGACCTACTGCCCCCTCCCATGTAATGCAACACGTCCTTTAAACAACCAAACAGGCTTTTTTTCTCCAGCTCAATGAAAGGCCTTGTCTTGATATTTCACTTAGCATCATCAATATACAACGGTACATTGGCTACGGAGCAGTGACTGTGTTCTCAGAATGGAAAAGCTACAACATTTCCTGTGAAAGGCAGTGGCTGGCCTAATGCAGAGGCTGCACATGGGGGTGGTGACTAAAGTGAAGTATAGAACAAGTGTAGCGGAGGTGGTGGCAGGCAGGTCTGGGTTGTTAGGCTGGGGCTGTATGTGCTGCCTGTTGTTTGTGTAATGTCACACCGAGGCAGCCAGGCAGAAGCCTCCACCTGCTGTGAACCCAGGGAGCGCGCTCTGTTCAGGTGTGCCAGATGAAAGGACGTTCAGTCTGGGTATTGCCCCTTGAGTTACTGCCATTAACAACACCTGTCAAGGGAGAGGGAGTCTCTCTCTCTCTCTGTGTGTCTCTCTCTGTCTCTCTCTTGGATGCCAGAGGGGTTTGGATGCCAAGATCTTTGCTTTCACTATTTTATCAAATGTATTGGCCCCTAGTTTCACTACTGGCTCCACATAAGCATTTCAAATGTTCAGTTTCTTTTGAAAGATGTAGCAGATATAATCCGTGCCTTTTCAAAATAGTACATTTAAATCAACGCACTGAAAAAAACTGAAGAAGTTAAGTAAACACATGTTGTGTAGCTCAACACCTTGCTCCATGTGTCTGGCACACCCAGACAGGTGTTGCTCTGCAGCGTGACGGGGGCTGGGGATTGTTGTGGGCGAGGCACCAGGAGGGAGGGGTGTGGCGAGAGTCGTGACCCAAGTCTCGTCTCCTCACAAGGAGCATTTAGACAAGGCCAGGGTGACTGAATTAGGTTTCCTTCCCCTGGAAAAATAAACAGCATCTGGGGGATTTCAATCCCGGCCCGGGCCTCCCAGCACTGTCATCTCTCCCAGATGAACCTGAGGGCCGCGCTATTTTCAATCATTCACACACTGTGAACACATAACATGACAATAAGGGCATTCACGCAGACGCCTGATTCCTAGATCAAAGCACACAAATGCTTACCGCTGAATTTTTTTCTTTTTTCTTGACCAGGCTGAAAAAAGACTGCTCAGCGGGTCTTGGCAAGCCTGCTTTCTTTCCTGTGTTTCCACTGCAAAACAGCATTTGCTAAAACAGCAACTGGCCACATTCAGCACTCTGAATCCACTTTATTCAACTGCCCTCCTCCTACATAAAAAGTTTCGAAGGGGCAATACTGTGTCTCCCATAAACTAATCAACACTTGTGTTTTACTCTGGGAGATGTGGCACAGTGCCTGGAGTCGCGGGGTAGAGAAGTTACCCCTGTTGAGAGTTCTAATTCCCGGTTTGGCCGGGGTAGGCAGTCATTGTAAATAAGAATTTGTTCTTAACTGACTTGCCTAGTTAAATAAAGGTTAAATAAATCATATAAATAAATACAAATAATGCAACATTTTAAAGTCCGGCCTTCTCATTTCACTGGAACCTAAGAAGTGCCACATGTCTTTATTTATCTCTCTCTCGCTCTACTTTTTTATTCACACTTTTTCAAGTACAGTTGGTTTCAAGTAAATCTTTGTGTTTTTAATTTCTTCTTTTAAAAGCACATAATGTAATTGGAAACAAATGTCATTGGGTCAAGCAAGCTTTTCGATGCCATGAACATTTTGACTTAACTAAAGTGAAAGAAGTAATTACATTCATACAAATGAGAACAATCAATTTAAATAAGAATCAACAGATTTTTATGCCCTAAAGAGTGAGAACCAATGGGAGTTGAAAGTTGTTGTGAATCAAGATAGAAACTTTCCTCCACATGAACATAAGGCTCCCATCTCTGCTTCATCACACATGCTTATTTCAACTCTGTGGGAGGTAAGAGTCGGAGCTGACATGAGCTGTTCATCTTATTTAGTGAGGTATACGACTGGGATGAATTATCACCCCTAAAGACGCTGCAGCAGGCTGTTTTACTCCACTATCTGTCAACATGTTGGCTAACACCTTCTCTCAACGCAAGACCAGACTTTTACGTTGGCCTGGCTCCTCTGCATCTCTCCTCCAGAGGTTTCCCGCTGGGCAAAAGTAACCCTGCATCGTAACCGATGATGCCCTGGGCATCCGCCTGAGTTACAGAGCGCTGGAAGAGAATTGCTGAGGGGGAAGCTCTCAATCTTTGGGAGTTGGGACCATCGTAAGGACACGTGATTTAATTTTCATTCAGGTTGACGGGTGGATAGTTGTGCCCCACTAGAGAAAAACGGGGAAAGTCATGACGTGGGGATGCGGGTTGACTGAGGGAGTTAACTCTTGAAGGAGGGTTCTTGTTGTCACTCAAAGCAGCAGGAAAAGGATTAGATCTTTATGGTGTGACCCCCAGAGTAGAGTCATGCTGATAGGCATGCTCTGTGGATTCCTTCCCCCCGGTAAGAATGGTCTCCTCTGACCCTCAATGACCCTGAAGGTCCGGGGCCATATCAATGGCATTCAAACCACAGCACCACAAAAAGCCAGTCGGTCCACTCTTCCTGGGATTGTCCCCCAGCAGCTGATTCTTCATTCAGACAGAAGTCTAATTTGGCCCTTAGCATCCTTCCTCCCTGGGAGGACCCTGGGACAGCCTCACCCTGGTCCCTAGCCCTGTTGGGTGTGTTACAATAGTAGTAGAGAATAAAGTCACAGTCCACTCAAGCCTGACCACACTCAAGCCTGACCACATTTTCTTCCCCTGCAATCAAAAATCAAATTTTATTTGTCACATGAGCTGAATACAACGGGTGTAGACTTAACCGTGAAATGCTCGCTTACGAGCCGAGCCCTTCCCAACAATGCAGAGTTCAAAAATAATCATTTGAAAAAATGGAACACAAGAGGAATAAAATACACAAGAATGGAGCTCTATACAGGGAGTACCAGTACCAGATGAGGTGTTTGAGGTAGATATGTACATGAAGGCAGGGTAAAGTGACTAGGCATCAGGATAGATAATAATAAGAGTAAAATAAAGAACAGAGTAGCAGCAGCACACAATGACTGTAGAAGAGAATGCATGTGTGTGTGTGTGTGTGTGTGTGTGTGTGTGTGTGTGTGTGTGTGTGTGTGTGTGTGTGTGTGTGAGAATGCTTGTGGGATTTGTGTGAGCGTGTCAATGTACTGTGTGTGTGAGTGTGTATATAGTGTGTATATAAAGTCTTGTGAGTGTGCATAGAGTCAGTGCAAAATAGGGTCAGTGCAGATAGTCCAGGTAACCATTAATGAACTATTTAGCAGTCTTATGGCTATTTAGCATTCTAATGGCTTGGGGTTAGAATCTGTCTCGGAGCCTGTTGGTCCAAGAGCCCATGCTCCGGTAACGTATGCTGGACAGTAAGGGTGCACAAACACACTTTTAATAGGATAATGTTTCAATTCAACATGTGATGGATGAACTGCTACTTAGGCCTATTAGCTGTCATGGTTCACACAGCAGCACCACTTCGTTTATGGTTTGAAACATCTAAGGTATGTAGTCATTGTCGCACATAACACGTTCCACCATTAAAACTGTAAAAAGAAGACCATGTTTTTTCAGTGAGACAGCAGTAGTCAATGAGGATAACTGGCCTAGTTGGAAATCCCCCCCCCCCCCCACTCTATCCCCCATGGACTGTTGGGGTTTACACAGCTGCTGTGTCTGCTTGCTCCTAGCTCCCATCCAACACCCCCCTACCGCCAGCCCCCACACTGCCTCTACCCCACCCCACTCATACCCCCTTTGGTGCTGCTGGAGCCTGCTGCACCCCAAAAAAGAACAGACTCACAGTTTATTTACAACTCCTCCACTTTCCCTGTGCGTATTCTGACAATGTTCCATCACACTACTTTGAGTAACATTAGCATTACTCAGAGTTGAACTCGCTCTTGAGCAATCATTTCCTCTGAAATTTATAGAGGCTTTCTCAACGTTTCAAAAATCCCCACTGTGTCATTTCCTGGTTGAGCGTTCCAACTCCTTTCTACCTTGAATGAGTCCTTTTGGAAGTTTTTCTTGGTAAGCCCTTCACATCATTTATACGTCTTGACTCTCTCTCCTCTTCCATTCCCATCACATTACTGTCTCTCTATTTAAAACTAATCACTGCTAACAAAACTTCCATCATTAGCTGCTCTATGAAAAGCAGAGAAGCTGAATCTTGCAGGAGATACAGTATATTGACATTTGAGTTGAAGATAGTTCATCCCACATGTCCTTCTGCTTCAGCCCATTTTCTAAAGTACTTATGAGTGGTGAGTGACACCGGGGGAAGACAGGTGGTGCTGTGGCCTGACTATTGTCACCTGCCAGGAGAACATGGGGGCGGCATATATATGGCCTGAGAGCTTAATTTTGCTCAAAAATGGAGCTGACCCTTCAGAAACTTGAACTCAGCCCAGCCATGGCAGTGATGAGATACATTTCTCCAGAGGGTGAGCTGGTCAATTAGTGATCTTGATGTGCATACATTAGCCATTGATAATGCACCCAGAGGCCATTGTAAACAAAGCATCTCCACTGGCATATCAATGAAAAGATTATTAAATCTGAAAAGGCCCCAAAGCAATACAGCCACATATGATAGACATTGGGCTAATTTAGGTTATGGTGTATTAAACGTTTTAACTGCCTTGGTTACGTCCTTTGAGTGGTAATAACAACGCTTTCCTGAAGGTTTTTTTCCCTCCTCCTTTTCAAGGCGATCATTTCCTGTAGCAGCACTTTTGTTTAATGCAGGCACAACCACAGTCACATCTGGTCCGGCGGTGGGCGATGATGTCAATGGATGTTGAGACCGTGCTGGGCTTGGCTCCATGTCAGCCAGCGGTGCGCTCACTCATGTGGTTTTAACTCTCTCCTCTTAGTAGGAGCACGGGACACGCATTGAACAGCACAGGGGGCAACCTCTCACCCACACCACCCGCCCCGCCCTGCCAAACATATCTATCATTCATTCTCATTACAATGTAATTTTCTCAAGTGTCACTTGTCAAAGCCCAAAATGAACCACCAATGTGATTTAGCCCAGGCTTAACCTGAATTAGACTTGTGAAAGCTTAACACGCTGTAAGATGTTACGGCACTGCTCAGTCATTATCTCAACCCAATATTTAGAACCTTGTGCTGTAGGAAACTACTGGGTAAAGCACCTATTACACATTCTCCTGTCTCAAAACATTCATTTGTAAGTCAAGGAGCACTACAGGGGACTTTCTCAAACCTCTCTCTCTCTTTTCTCTCTCTCTCTTGCTTTCTCTCTCTTTTCTCTCTCTCTTTTTTCTCTCTCTCTCTCATTTCTCTCTTTTCTCTCTCTCATTTCTCTCTCTCTCTCATTTCTCTCTCTCTCTCTCATTTCTCTATTTTCTCTCTCTCATATATATCTATTATATATATATATATATATATATATATATATATATATATAAAAATCTCCCACCCTCAATCTACAGACACAGACATCTATGTAAGTGTTGATTACATGAATGCTTGTCAATGTAAATGGCTAGACCGTTTTCCTGTCTGGGTAGAGTAAGAGCGGCATTGATCCTTTTCCATTGGGTTTCCTGTCCCAGAATGCAGTGTGGGCCAGAGGCCAGCCTCTCTATCTATCTGGATGGAGTAGCAGGTTCAGACAATAGGCCTGACTTCCTTGTCATCCCTGATAGATGACTCAGGGGTCTCAGGCTGACATTAGCATCACAATAGACTAAAGCAACAATATGGAGGCATTCAGCATGAGGGTCCCTGGCTGGGTCAGGGTGTGGGTAGAGGAGGCATTCAGCATGAGGGTCCCTGGCTGGGTCAGGGTGTGGGTAGAGGAGGCATTCAGCAGGAGGGTCCCTGGCTGGATCAGGGTGTGGGTAGAGGAGGCATTCAGCAGGAGGGTCCCTGGCTGGGTCAGGGTGTGGGTAGAGGAGGCATTCAGCATGAGGGTCCCTGGCTGGGTCAGGGTGTGGGTAGAGGAGGCATTCAGCAGGAGGGTCCCTGGCTGGGTCAGGGTGTGGGTAGAGGAGGCATTCAGCAGGAGGGTCCCTGGCTGGATCAGGGTGTGGGTAGAGGAGGCATTCAGCAGGAGGGTCCCTGGCTGGATCAGGGTGTGGGTAGAGGAGGCATTCAGCACGAGGGTCCCTGGCTGGATCAGGGTGTGGGTAGAGGAGGCATTCAGCACGAGGGTCCCTGGCTGGATAAGGTTGTGGGTAGAGGAGGCATTCAGCAGGAGGGTCCCTGGCTGGATCAGGGTGTGGGTAGAGGAGGCATTCAGCAGGAGGGTCCCTGGCTGGATCAGGGTGTGGGTAGAGGAGGCATTCAGCAGGACGGTCCCTGGCTGGATCAGGGTGTGGGTAGAGGAGGCAGAAAGCCTTTAACTTGACAAGAACAGCGGCACACTAGGAAACACCGCTTGCCAAGAGGAGAACCTGTCACTAACAATAAATGAGACTTGTGCCTGGAAGTTGAACAGGTGACAGGCAATGGTATCCTACATGTGGCTGTCAGTTTCAAGTAACCTACATTTGAATATGTACAAAATAATAAAACAAATATTTTTACGTAACGATAGCCCAGATTTTATAATCGTAAAACGTAACCACACTGCAAAAGTATGCTGTTTGTATTGTATTGAACAAAACAATAGGTCTGTCCTTTGAGCGAGAGGCTAGCTGAAACAATTCCAATGCTTCTAAAAATAAAGGATTGAAGTTGCTAAGATCCTGCAGGTGTTTCCCCATGAGGGTGTGGCTCAAAGAAACTCACTCCCCCCTTCCTCCTCCTTAAACCCCCCCCCCCCCCCCCCCATTTAAAGCCTGGGGCCCTAAGAAAGACTTCAAGGCCAATGTCGGCATGTCGACGATCACACACACTCAGGACATTTTTAGGGTCACAATAGTTTACCCCACCCCCCACGATGACACACACACACGTCCCACCCATCCATCCCTCCTAGCTTTTACAAACGGAACGTTTAAGCCTATATATCTAAGCCTATATATCTAAGCCTATATATCTAAGCCTATATATCTAAGCCTATATATTTAAGCCTATATATCTTCCAGAGCGGCTGTCTGTGTGTGCGTGTGTCCATCTGCCTCCTGCTGAGAGGGCACGGTCACACGCAAACACACGTATACACATCCTCTACATCCTACTCACTCACTGATAATCCATCGCATGGTGCCATGCTGCTGAGTTAGAGGAAACAAGGATTAATAAAGACCATATGTTCGTTTTTTTGTGAAAATAGTTTTCAAGAACGTTCTGAATTATTTGAAGTGAAACATACTGAGGGATTCTGATTGTCATCTGCAGTCTGTACATTCATTGTAGCCTCCACCCAAAATTCCACAATCCATGATTTGACTATTTGATTTGTAGAGCCTGCTGTGTGCCTGTGTAAATGTAGGACAGGCTCCTTAATGTCTCTGGGAGAGAGAAATAGAACCTCAGTGGCTGTTTGCTTTCAGCTCTGACCTCGGCCCCAACACTCAACATGGGTATTTCTCATTCATACAGCCACAGACCACAACAAGTCTGTGCTCATTTGAAACAGAAAATGAACAAAGTAACCCAATCCATGAGGGCACTTATGTAACACTGAAGAAGAAATGTGAAGAGCTAATGAATTTGGTTTAAAAAGTCATTAAGTAATGTGTCCCCTCTTCAGGACTTCTCAAACAGGCCGGTGGGGCAGACAGAAACCACAAAGATTCATATCACCCATTTACAAAACATGAATGTCCTCAAATAACTCACTAAACTCACATATGGGTTTACACGAACAGATGATGTTTTTAAGATTATGTTTACATAATATCACGTTTAATATAAAAAATGATGTATAAAATGAGCTCCACAAACAAAAAGACGTAATCCAGTCCACTTTCAAAGACATAGATATAATGACGTTCCCAATCTCTTACATAACCTTTTAGCATACAATGTGAAATGATAGAAAGTAACATTCAAATGTAATGACATGATTGTCATTTTAGAAACAGGGGCCTACTATTACTCAAATACATTTACAGTATTTCTCTAAAATCGATGTGCTAGTAATCTGTTGCAGACGAATACGTTGCAAAACTACCATAAACCTATATTTTTAATATTTCCGTCTAAAATGTATTTATCTACGAGAAGATAAGATCTTATGAGAAGATATGAGATATGAGAAGATATAAGTTCTTATGAGAAGATAAGATCTTATATTTATTGAAGTATAATCACATTTTCTCTTAGATACACTGATTTCAAGAGATTCATCGATCCCATTTCTGCAGTTTGTTAATTTGATGTTTCTAATGTAAGGACTTTGCTGATTGATTGAGAAAATAGAAGCAGTTCCTTCTGACGATCAGGGCTACAAAGGGTGAGCTCTTCTATGGAACGGCTAGGCTATATTTGTGGTCTTAAGAAAACAAAGAACAAACAGAGCAGCAGACCCCAAACTTGAGTAACGTTTCTCATTCAGTCGTCGAGCCGTCCAACAATATCCACTACTTAATCATTGTCATGTGATATAACTGTTGTTCCACAGTGAGTAACAGCATGGAATGCAACCAGGATCTACAAGCATTCAGTGGTAATAGACCATCACTTTCACCCTCAGAAAGTGGCCAGCTGAATGGGCTTTTGCCAAGTTCTTGCGACTCCTGATACACATCCATAATTCAACCCAGTGGAGATCGGCGCACACACACACACACACACACACTCAAAGGCACTGTGTTTAGTCTTCCGGCCTGATTAATGGATAAAAAGTCTCATTCGGTGGCTGGAAATCTGACTGCGGATCAATTCATTTCTCCGTATAATATCTTTGTATGTAATTAATACCTCTTTAGAAATCTATTTATTTCTGCCAACACCAAAAAGAAATCAATACTTCACTTTAACTGACCATAAAGTGGGTTAAAAGCTCAGTGAGTGGTTGAGGTAATGAGTCAGGTTAATCGTGAGAGGCTAAAGGTGGGGTATTTCTTTCTCCAGCTAACAGGACATCAGATATCAACAGGTTACTGACCCGGGTCTTCATGGAGACACAGAGAGGATTACACCAGCTAACCTCTGCTAAATGTTGACTGTGTTTCGGATAGGGGCGAGGAGTTAGGGGCGCCACCCATCACTCAGAGGCCCTGGCCGGCTCTACGTCCTCTCTCCCTGGCCTGTACTGCTCAGGCGAGCCTGCGGCTGAGGCCTACTCCCCCCTCTCAGAGCAATACATGCGCTCACCGGGGAACAATTAACGCAGCCAGCACTAGTCTGAATCACTCTATCAATTAGGAGCCACTGAGTATATCATCACATACACTACTGCAGAGGCAGACCTGGCCGTTGGGTCGGGGTGTGTCTTTTTAGGAGTTGTGGGGGAGGAGGAGAGAGAGAAGGTGGGAGGGATTAAATAAACAACCAGGGAGTCGGGCTACAGTCAGACTGGCTGCTGGACTAATCTGTGAGGGCGACGGTAATTAGCAGTCCCCTGAGGAACTTGTAGCGGAGCGCGGCCGATGTGTGAACATGACGCTGGCTGGCAGGCAGGGAGGCACCCCCACCCGCCTCCTCACAGGGTTAAATCAATATTTTCAATCTCTCAGGATCAATCCGGCATCTGAACACAAAGAAAAACCTGTTAGCGGCGACCAATATGTGTAAATGAAAAGCCCAACTTTGTGGCCCTGATGTGGTCTGCCTCTCCTTCTCCTGTGTGCTTCTCTTTAACTCACACAGGCTGAAAGTAAAAACCTTATCTCTCAAAGTTGTGAGGGAATTCTATCCTTTTCCAACAGAGAAATCGCACACAATCTTCTCTGTCAAGGCTGTAACAGTCTGACAGCTCCAATCAGTCTAGAAGAGATAGCTGCCTGTGATACAGACCAAACACGATAGTAAATGATAGTAAACGTGCCCAATGTGATCATTTCTCTGCTGTTGAGATATGAATATAGAAGTCTTCTAAGTGCAGCTCCTTTGTCTGCTTCTCTGCGATAAACACTGCAGTATTGGCAAGGCTAGCTTATCTCCTACCTGTTCTTCATGATCCTCTTCACAAACAGACTTACAGTTTGTACATTTGAGAATCCTATGGGCTGGGCTTTACCTTGGTCATACAATCACAGGCTTCAACATCTGCTGCCAACATTAAATGGCAGGCTTTAGGAGCACTGGTTGAAAAATATAGAGATACAGTACAGATTCCATTCTTACGGATTCCATTCTAGACAATCTGAACCCTCTCTTCCTAAAATTATCTGCCGCCATTGTTGCAACCCCTATTACCAGTCTGTTCAACCTCTCTTTCGTATCGTCTGAAATTCCTAAAGATTGGAAAGCGGCCACAGTCATCCCCCTCTTCAAAGGGGGAGACACTCTAGACCCAAACAGACCTATATCTATATCTATACCTATATCCATCCTGCCCTGCCTTCCTAAAGTCTTCGAAAGCCAAGTGAACAAACAGATCACCGACCATTTAGAATCCCACCGTACCTTCTCCGCTATTCAATCTGGTTTCCGAGCTGGTCACGGTTGCAACTCAGCCACGCTCAAGGTCCTAAACGATATCATAACTGCCATTGATAAAAGACAGTACTGTGCAGCCGTCTTCATTGACTGTCAATCACCGCATTCTTATCGGCAGACTCAACAGCTTTGGTTTCTCTAATGACTGTCTCGCCTGGTTCACTAACTACTTCTCAGATAGAGTTCAATGTGTCAAATCGGAGGGCCTGTTGTCTGGACCTCTAGCAGTCTCTATTGGGGTGCCACGGGTTCAATTCTCGGGCCGACTCTTTTCTATGTATATATCAATGATTTCGCTCTTGCTTGCGCGGGTGATTCTTTGAACCACCTCTATGCAGACGACACCATTCTATATACGTCTGGCCCTTCTTTGGACACTGTTTTAACAAACCTCCAAACCTTCTATTGTGTTAAGAGGTTCAATGCCATACAACACTCTGTCCATGGCCTCCAACTGCTCTTAAATGCTAGTAAAATGAAATGCATGCTCTTCAACCGATCGCTGCCCGCCCGACTAGCATCACTACTCTGGACGGTTCTGACTTAGAATATAAATACCTAGGTGTCTGGCTAGACTGTAAACTCTCCTTCCAGACTCATATTAAGCATCTCCAATCTAAAATTAAATCTAGAATCGCCTTCTTATTTTGCAACAAAGCCTCCTTCACTCATGCTGCCAAACATACCCTCGTAAAACGGACTATCCTACCGATCCTTGACTTCCACGATGTCATTTACAAAATAGCCTCCAACACTCTACTCAGTAAATTGGATGCAGTCTATCACAGTGCCATCCGTTTTGTCACCAAAGCCCCATATACTACCCACCACTGCGACCTGTATGCTCTCGTTGGCTGGTCCTCACTACATATTCGTCGCCAAACCCACTGGCTCCGGGTCATCTATAAGTCTTTGATAGGTAAAGCTCCACCTTATCTCATCTAACTGGTCACCATAGCAACACCCACCCGTAGCAAGCGCTCCAGCAGGTATATTTCACTGGTCATCCCCAAAGCCAACACCTCCTTTGGCCGTCTTTCCTTCCAGTTCTCTGCTGCCAATGACTGGAACGAATTGCAAAAATCACTGAAGTTGGAGACTTATAACTCCCTCACTAACTTTAAGCGTAAGCTGTCAGAGCAGCTTACCGATCGCTGCAGCTGTACACAGCCCATCTGTAAATAGCCTATCCAACCAACTAACTACCTCAGCCGCATATTTGATTTTGTTTTTCAGCTCTTTTGCACACCAGTATTTCTACTTGCACATCCTCATTTGCACATCTGTCACTCCAGTGTAAATACCTAAATTGGCCTATTAGTTGCCTTACCAACTTACTTCATTTGCACACACTGTATACATGTATGTATGTATGTTTTACTTGCTATATTGTATTTACTTCGCCACCATGGCCTTTTTTTTACCTTTACCTCCCTTATCTCACCTCATTTGCTCACATCGTATATAGACTTGTTTATACTGTATTATTGACTGTATGTTTGTTTTACTCCATGTGTAACTCTGTGTCGTTGTATGTGTCGAACTGCTTTGCTTTATCTTGACCAGGTCGCAATTGTAAATGAGAACTTGTTCTCAACTTGCCTACCTGGTTAAATAAAGGTGAAATAAATAAAAAATAATTTAAAAAAATACAGATTTTTCTATTGTGTTATTGACTGTACATTTGTTTATTCCATGTGTAACTGTGTTGTTTTTGTCGCACTGCTTTGCTTTATCTTGGCCAGGTCGCAGTTGTAAATGAGAACTTGTTCTCAACAGCCTATCTGGTTAAATAAAGGTGAAATAAATAAATGTATTACACAATTGATTACACAGAATGGTTTTATCATTGTAGAATGGTTGGTCTCATCAGTAGAATGGGTTTCATATATATACAATGGTGCCATCATCAGTGTTAAACTGATGCTGTACATGAATGGAGAGCATAAGACACTGTATCTTTAAGAAGTCCAGAGTTCCAGCATTTTACTCAAACAAAAGCAGCCAATTGGGAGCGTGCAACCTGAAACCAGCCCAGCTCTATAGAGACTCACACAGGCTTCCCTGCTGGGACACACCCCATAAAGTCCCTGACACACACAGGCAGCAGAATATTCCCTACTAACCTAACCCTGCTCTCACATGCAAACCTTTCCTGATAAAACATTGAGCAAACCTCACTATGGTCAAATCACAACTGAGCACTCTGTAACCCTCTCTCTTCCCTGCATGTCAGGAATTACATGGCACCTTAAGAAAGCGCTCTTTCTTCTCTTGTTAGAACAGGATGGAACTTGAAAACACGATAGTGTCCCTTACATGGGAAAAACAAACATTGTATTTTGTACAATCATTTAAGGATAAAAACAGCCTCAGTGTTGATCATTTTAGGACAGAGGTCCATGCTTGTTGTGTGTACGCTTGTGCGTGTGTGTGTGTGTGTGTGTGTGTGTGTGTGTGTGTGTGTTTAGCCTACATGCATGTGTGTGTGTATGTTTAGCCTACATGCATGTGTGTGTGTGTATGTTTAGCCTACATGCATGTATGTGTGTCTGCTTTGTCTGTGTATAAATGTGTCTGGGTTCTCACAGTCTCTAAGAAAGCCATCTGAGATTCCATGGTACATTCCATTCTGATGAGGAGCCTGTGTCTGGACATTGATAAACCAACTGAGGTCCTGACCTACAAAAGACAAACTGAGACTGCAGTTCATACCAGCCACTGTATGCTGATGGATTTACATAATATACCGAAAAGTCCCTAAATGCCACTAAACAAATCCAGCGGAAAGAATTTACAAGGATTTTCCTTCATCCAACCCTGACATATGGATACACCAAAAGCATCCTCAATATTCAAAAACGTTGCACACAATCTCAAATCAAATCAAATCTCCGTTCCTATTGCTCCGTCTGCGAGCAAGCCATCTCTTTAGCACTATTTAAGCGCCTGCCAATAGCATCCCGTCACCCACTGGTCAACAAATAACAACAACAATAGTCCAGGGCCCATTGTTCTGGCTGAGCAGCCAAGCGTGGTGCAATTCCCCAACAGCCTGAGGCTGGTTAACGCAGCAGGCAGGCAGGCAGGCAGACAGACAGGCAGGCAGGCAGGAGACAGGAATCTAAGACAAGTGCCAACATGCCATGCCTGGTCACACCTCACACACAGGGTCACTTCAATATCAACACAGGTCGACACTGGGGTCTACATGCTGGGGAGACCCCTACTAAAAATAACAGTACTGATCATCTAAAAAGCTGAGAATCTAGATTAAAATCCCTTCTAATGTAAATTGATTACATTACGATTACATAAGTGATATGGAATCCAGTTGTAAATATAACCAGACCTGTTTCTATCACCTGTACTCCTACTCTTCGAGCTGGGCCTATTGAACAAACACACGTCTCTCTCTTCATTGCCACGGGCACAAAACAACAACAGGTGCAGGCAAGCAGCAGCAGGATTGTCAGCGTTGAGCTTGGTTTAAAGTGACAGCACAAAGAGCACATATAAAAGGTACCCTCCTCGAATTTTAGAGGCTGAAATGTCATGTGAGTCTCATTATACTGCAACAGTCTCCCTTTGAAAATCCGACAGAATTTTAAGGAGCAGACAATTGGAAGCATTGTCCCTGAGAATAAACGAAATATACTGTAGTGAGTGGGACAGGGCGGACGACAAACAAACAGAGAGACGGGCAGATAGAAGCAGAAACATCTTCACTGACTGACCCAGAATGACTACATAACTTTGGTGTGTCAACCTATGAACTCATGACCTTTACATCCTTTACATTATTCAACACAACCCCCTGCTAGTCTCACAATGCCAACATCCAGCCCGTCCAGACTGAACTCAGATTACACTTCAAGGGTTCCTCTTATCAGGAGAAAAATATAATATAATTGGAATTTTTCCTTCATGTGTGTAAAAACACAGCAGTGCTCCATTGCCACAATGGCTCAGGAACAAAGAGGGGATTATTGTGGAGGTGTCTGATGCCTCTCCGTCCTGAAGTTCCGCACACTCCAATCTGTGTGAATGCAGGTGACTCAGGGAGCCTGAGCTGATCCCAGAATTCCTCATTATCCGCCCAGCGGGGGATCTCAGGTCCGCTCGTTGTCTCTGGAAGCACTGCAGGGCCGGCGAAGCGGGCCCCAGAGGAGCACAGAGCTGGGCCATCGGGGGTGAGCCAGGTCTGCTCATTATGCCTAACTCATCCTTGGCATCCCTGCAAACCAAGTGCCACTTAGTGCCCGTAGGAGAGGCATGGGTCGGCCCACTGATGAGATGACAGAGCACACAGCAAAGCAGTAATGGGAAAGCTTTGTTTCAAAAGACAAGGAGGATCAAGACATACGTGGACTGTGTGTGGACTGATAGTGTCGCCAATCTCCAGAATCGCATGTAAAGCCCTGTCTTACCTGTACCTTAGTCATCAAGCTGAAATGACAGAAAGCAGTAAACATTTTCCACCTCTAAACTCAACAGATAGAGTGTAGTGATTGGCCAGGCTCAGATAGGGCCCAATCAGACAGCCTCCAAGAGCAGAGCACAGATGGTCGTTTCACACATCATAATCATTACTGTTGCCACGGCTTCACTGCTCCAACACAAACATATTGTGATATTTAGGCTGGTTTATGAAAGCTGTGCCAGTGCTTTATCTACATTGATGTAAAGTGGAATATTTTGCTGCGGTATGTAACACACACACCAGAGTTAAACAGCTCTGCAATGGAACACATGAATTATATACAGCCATCCTTTGAAAGTGATGAGCGTAAAATAGAAGAAATGTGACTATAGGCAACACCTGGGAAAATTGAATGAATTCAGATTTTCTTTGGCAGCAGTAAAATGGGAAAGATTCACTCACTTGTATTGCAAGGCTAGCGCGTAAATGCAAATACACAGTGAATACATTCATAATGTGGGGCATGTCATTTCATGCGTCAACCCCATTTCTGGGCTGAGTTAAATAGAGGCTTGCACAGCAGGTGAATTATGTAAGTAAGCAGCAGTGTTGGGGGCTTGGGGCCACAGCCACTTTCTCACTGTGCTTTTCATGATCCTCTCATCAGCCAGCCCAGGGCCAGGCTCTGCCTACCATGCAGCTGTGCTGTTGTTCACCCCAGTCACAATTAACCTCTGAGACTGGGCACGGTGCCAGCCCCGATGAGACTCAGGGCACCAGAAAGCTCTTCAGGTAAACACCGCCACGATAGGCTAAGAAGCCGAAATTAGACATTGTTTTGAACCATGAGGCAGTTGCTATAGAGACTGTTGCTAATTAACTGCACTCGGCCCGGGGGCACCAAAGGGCTTAAGGGCACTCAGGACGGTTCCTCTTGTGATGAGCTTTATGCACGGTACCCAAGTACTATCCCCAGGGTCTCTCATCACCAAAATACCTGTGTCTCCACCCCCCACCTGTCACAGATGCCATGAGAGGGGCGGTGGTGGTCTGTCTGTCTGTCCATCAGGACCAAACCCTGTGGACCAGGATTACAAAGCTGTGTGAGGGGAGATGCTCTATGGTTGGCAGGGCCCGGCTCGCCCTCTTAAAACACAAATCACTGTGGTGTTTCAGACCAATCAATGCCCTCCATCAGCACTGAGGACCACTTCATGGCTTTCTCATCATCTCTGGTGGCATTCTGAAGTGATGCCCTGCGAGCTAGAGCACCTCACTAATGGAAATCTGTAGCATGCAGGGAGAAACAGACACATATCTAACATCATAAACAAAACGCTTCAGTTTTTCTCGGGGAAATGCAACAGGTCGGAATGTCTAAATATGAGGCTCTTGCTGGTAAATCTGCTTTGTCGGGGGCTAACTCTAGAGATATCCCCTTTGTTCTCTGTTTTTTAAAGAATGACACCGGCATCATACAGATATCCCAACAATTCATGATTGGTGAGAAAGGAAGGAAGGTGTGAGATTCCTGAGGGAGATGGAAGAGGCTGTGTTGTGAGATTCCTCTTGTCTCTCCAGTCAGACACAGTGTCTCCTGTGAGACAACATTGCCTCATTGAGAGCTGCATCTCTCCACAGTTTACAACACCACTGACTACATCCATAGCAGACTACCCTCTAAAAAATGGGCATTCTTCCAATAATAATACTAATACAATTTCAATGTTTGATAATTATTACATTTTTGTGCAAATAGTATTTCTTAATAAAACAATAACATTTGAGTTAAACTATTTTGGTAAAATTGCTTGAAGGTAAGATGTTTGATATTTCTTACTATTTCCTTAATTACACAGTCATAATATGTAAACAAACACTATACCCATGTTTTTAAAAATAAAAACAGTCCCAATAAAAAGGCAGCCTATTTTCCATACCGGGCAGTGCTACAGTCCTCTTAATGGCTCAGTGAGTATGAGTGGGGTCACAGTTCACGCTATGATGGGTTTGGCACTAGGACCCAGCAACAGCTGCAGGGTTGAACAGAACAGCTAGCCTTGCCCCCAGAAAAAAGCCCACAAACACACTGAGACCAGTTCCAATCTGCTCCACTCCCTGCCCTCCCGCCTCAAAGTCCCACCAAACTTTGTGTTAGTTAGGCACTGAAAGACCACGTCCCCCCTCCTCCCTAGCCCCCTGAAAAAAACAAAAACAAATCTTCCTCTACACACTATCTTTCAAAAGCTCTTTCACACAGCTGAACACTGGCTCTCGACCCAGTCTGTTTCCAAGGCACAACAAACAACCTTGTATAGAGCTTTCATGTGCAGCATGTAAGCTTGTTGTCTTCACATCTTTGGATCCGTTGTCCATTGTGCTGCAGAAAAGCAATTGAATTGTGCAGCATGAAAATTAAGAGAGAGTGTTACACACATAATACACTGTCCATTAACACATCCCTTGATAAACTTCAGTGGTACTTGAAGCATTATTTCAATACAAGGATCATCCCACTAGATTTACACACCTACGCATGTTGCCTCCAGAACAGCCTGACTTCTTTGGGGCATGATGTGCTGTGGTGTTCAATTGTTGCTCAATCGGACATGCTACCTGTCCCAGACCTGTTGTTTTCAACTCTCTAGAGACAGCAGGAGCGGTAGAGATACTCCTAATGATCGGCTATGAAAAGCCCACTGACATTTACTCCTGAGGTGCTGACTTGCTTCACCCTCGACAACTACTGTGATTATTATTATTTGACCATGCTGGTCATTTATGAACATTTGAACATCTTGGCCATGTTCTGTTATAATCTCCACCCGGCACAGCCAGAAGAGGACTGGCCAACCCACATAGCCTGGTTCCTCTCTAGGTTTCTTCCTAGGTTTTGGCCTTTCTAGGGAGTTTTTCCTAGCCACCGTGCTTCTCCACCTGCATTGCTTGCTGTTTGGGGTTTTAGGCTGGGTTTCTGTACAGCACTTTGAGATATCAGCTGATGTAAGAATGGCTATATAAATACATTTGATTTGATTTGTTATCAAGGGACCTTGAAAACATTCCCGACACCAGTACACCACTACCACCAGCCTGTACTGTTGACACAAGGCAAATTCGCTTCGGTCACTTGTTTTGCACATTCTAATGTTCAATCGGACAGTAACTGAATGCCTTGATGCCAGTCTGCCTGCTATATAGAGCAAGCCACGGCCAAGTGACTCTGTCTGTAGGAGTGAACCATTTCCATGAACAACGTACCTAATAAACTGGCCACTGAGTGTATATTTCAGTCAATATTTCACTGTGATGGGCTGACATCTCTGGCTCAGGGCACAGTGAAAGGCCAGTCCGGGGACACAGTGGATTATGCTGGTGAGTACAGTGGGGCAAAAAACGTATTTAGTCAGCCACCAATTGTGCAAGTTCTCCCACTTAAAAAGATGAGAGAGGCCTGTCATTTTCATGATAGGTACACTTCAACTATGACAGACAAAATGAGAAATAAAATCCAGAAAACCTAGTGAAGACTTACAGAAAACGTTTGACCTCTGTCATTGCCAACAAAGGGTATATAACAAAGTATTGAGATATTAGGGCGGCAGGGTAGACTAGTGGTTAGAGCGTGTGACTAGTAACCAGAAGGTTGTGAGTTCAAACCCCCGAGCTGACAAGGTACAAATCTGTCGTTCTGCCCCTGAACAGGCAGTTAACCCACTGTTCCTAGGCCGTCATTGAAAATAAGAATTTGTTCTTAACTGACTTGCCTGGTTAAGTAAAGGTAAAAAATAAATTGACCAAATACTTAATTTGCAAATAAATTCATTAAAAATCCTACAATGTGATTTTCTGGAATTTTATTTCTCATTTTGTCTGTCATAGTTGAAGTGTACCTATGATGAAAATTACAGGCCTCTCTCATCTTTTTAAGTGGGAGAACTTGCACAATTGGTGGCTGACGATATACTTTTTTGCCCCACTGTGTGCAAGCGGATACCCAGCACATCAAGCATGGTTGACCTCCGCTCAATCCCCCTGATCCCAGGCAGGTCAAGGTACATTCAATACCACCAATAACACAACCACTGACGGAATAGCTGTAGACACCACTCTGTATGGCACTTCCCTTTCCACAGCACTGGAAACAAACAAAGCAGAAGACAATGGATTTTTATGAAAATGAATAACCTTGAATCGATTATTATCATATTCTTTATGCATTAGCAGAGCCAGCAAAGGCCTATCAATTCTCCCAAGGTTTGCATTTGACACAAAACGTGCTGTTTTATGTTAAATGCTGTTTTGTGGAATTTGAAATGGTAGAAGTGCCTGAGCTATATAACTTGTCTGATGGTGGCCATTTGATCTCTTATCGGAGAGAAGAATGCATCCAACCAAAAATGAGACTGGCGTGTCCAGTCTGCACTAGTGAGTCTTGTCCTTGGCGTTAATCATTTAAAACATGCAGGGCAAACCTATTTGTTATGCTCAGAATGGCACTCCCATTCTGCTTGTGGGAGAGAGGAGGTGGTGCTGAGGTGGTGAGCTAGTTGGTTGTGTGGTCTGAAGCCTCTTTGTACCGGCAGCTGAGGGTGCTTCGCTGCAACTCCTAGACTTTACATTTGGTTTGGCCAGAGGGGTCACATGACAGCTGCAAACTAACACCCCGAGGGGCTTTCTGCTTTCACTTGACACTGACAGGCTGTGAGAGAGTCCAACACTGCAGAAAGAAAATATTCCCTCTTTCCATGACATCACCCAGCCAGGAATGGGGTTGGTGGCAGCCACAGCTGGTGGCAGCCACAGCACCATCTGCCCCTGCCTAATAGTTAATGCTGCTTTACTTATAGACTCCTACTTCTCCAGAGAAGGGACATGAATGTATGGCTACCGCCAAGGAGCCCTTAACAGCTTGCAAGTCCCACAAATGAATTCCTGATTGACATTTTCACTCCCAGTCTATTGTTTTACTTGTACGGTCCCTTTATTAACACTGAATCTCTCCGAAAATCTTCCTCAGTCACTTTGGGCACTTTTTAAGCTCCCATACCAAGATTATTTGAGTGTGAAATGATGATATGCAATTGGTTTTAAAAGTGAAATGTTGTGACTGCCATCTTAAAAAATCTACGTAAAAAAATACTATATATATATATATATATATATATATATAATTACAAAGGAGGGTATCGTCGCTCTTCCTCCCATGTACCAACCAACATCCCTGACCCCATGTACTCACCGTACATCTTTCCCTCGTCAGATAGAATGATCTTCCTGCGCCCACAGGGGGGATAGATGGCCAGCGCCTCCTGAAAGCTCTGCTCGATGTCGGGGCTCCACACCCCCTCGGCGTCATTGTCAAGGGGCTTGTCTGCCGAGTCGCTCATCCTCTCCATGTCCTCGGCAGGGCTCTCACTGCCGCTCCAGCTGCTGGGGTCCATGGTGGTGCTTGGGATCTCCAAGCCGAAGCCTGGAGCACTGTAGAGAGAGATCTGGAATTCCCAAATAAACAAACACAAACTATCCGTCACTCTCCACAGCACAGGCATCTGCCTCCAAGGCAACAACACACTGCTCATGGCCACTGGTCAATAGTGTGGTGAGCCAAACAGGAGAGGATTCTTGGCCTGGCTATCTACCTATGATGTTAGAATTAGGATGACTGTGGTACAGTTTTACTAGATGCCATGGAAGGGACTGAAATGTTCCTTCATGCTAGTTTTTGTCCGAAATTTTAAATGGTACTCTTGAAAATACTTCATGTTATCTCCCATTTAAAACAAATGATGTGATGGAGGTCAAGTGCAGGGACTTCATCACAGGATCCATTTTTAGCTTGTTGTAGTAGAATCCCCTCCTTTATTTTCCAAAATAGATAAGCAGGCAAATAAAAAATACAAGACTGCAGACTTAAAATATCTAATGAGAACATAACCCTAAAACACATCCAGCGCACCTGGCATCTCCTGCACAGGAGCAGTTGAAGCCTTTTAATACCAGCTGTCAGGACTGTCAAATAGACTCTTAAATCTGGATGAAATTCATGTAGGACAACTGTAGAATGTTTATGAGGCAAAAAGAAATAGAGAAGCCCACTCAAGAAAGGACACAACCATATCTGTACCACTTTAAATTTCAAATGGAAAAAAATATCCCCTGTCTTCTTTGTTCAAGGAAAGAGTCTGTTTTCCACATTGTGAATTCCCTTGACAGAAAATTCCACTGTGAGATTCCTCAATTTTCTTTGCATGTATGCTGTGTAAACAACCTGCTCTAAATTAGATCCCCATTAAAAACTCATTCAAACTGCTAGACTGTAAGCGAAGGAGGAGGAAATCACATTTAAATTCGAGGCAGAAAAGTACCTAAACTGAAAGTGTCCATCTCTCCTCAATCAAAACTATTGTCCTCAAAGTAACTCATGAAAGCAATGCAGGTTCTTATGTATTGCTGTAGACAATCATGCTGAGTTGAATTTTAACGGTGAAAATCACAACTGGGGAGTTCATTTGGTGGATGTTTTTGTAGCCCTTCACTCTAGCACCCCCCCCCCCCCCACCCCACTTCCCCATCTCCCTCCCTATCTTCCCCTCTCCCTCCCTATCCTCCTCTCCCCTTCCAGACGACCGCTTCCTCTCTAGGCAAGATC
The DNA here is from genome assembly GCF_036934945.1 of Oncorhynchus masou masou. Lineage (NCBI taxonomy): Eukaryota > Metazoa > Chordata > Actinopteri > Salmoniformes > Salmonidae > Oncorhynchus > Oncorhynchus masou. Next base: position 66,885,110 of record NC_088212.1, read on the forward strand.
CTATTCAAGCTGCACAAGCTGTTGTGAAGTGGGACTAGCAGCATATGTTTCTTCTAGAATGTCGGTTCGTGAGGGGGAGAGGGGGGGGAGGATGGGAGCAAGCTGTTTGGGAGAAGAAAAGAACCTCCCAGAGAGTGGAGGGAGCGTTTACTGAATTCTGTTTTTGTGAACTGACTGCTGACTCTGCAGAACTTACTCACAGACTGATGAGGGAGGGGGAAAAACGTCCATTTCAACCACTAAATGGCTTGGGCTTTTTCTCCAGCCTTGCTCCCTCCACCCAGACTGAATAATAAACTACACCAGTAATCACAGGCAGCACGGTCATGATTGTAATACCTGACCTCAAGCAAGATTTTTTCTTTACTTCTTCAACAAGTCAAACCCAGTCAAGTCATAATAGTGGTATTTTTGAGAGGACCTTTGAAAAACATGCCTTTGCATTTGTCATTGCCAATGCCGTAAGGGATTCTGAAAAATGAGTCTTCTCTGTGATACAGCATTTATTTTTCTTAAATGGCTGTGAACACTCTTTCCAGGGGTTCACCATTCAGAAAGAGAGAGAAAAAAATATATATATAGAGAGAGAGAAAATAGAGAGAGAAAAGAGAGAGCGAGAGAGAGAAAAGAGAGAGCGAGAGCTAACGTGAGTGTCTGGACACGTCTGGTTTCCATGCTAGCTCATGATTTCCCTCCAAAAGAGGGAAACAACACTGATATTTGGAGGGGTGTTTAGTGAGTTCATGGCCATGTTCATTCCACAATGGTCTGATGTTTCCCCGCTCTTCTACAGGTGGTTTCCCCTGACGCGCCACACCAGGAAATGAATACTGTTACACTGAAGCGTGCAATGAATTATTGAATCCACCACCCCACCCTGTCCAAAAGAAAAAACTGAGCTCTCAACCACAACTAGCATTTACCGCTAGGGAAGGGCAGCAGAGAGCCTTGGCCTATCATATTGCTACATGAAAAGAATAGAGCAGAAAATATTTGAATCTGGGGTATAAAGATCGAGGGGAGTAGGGGTGGAGGGGTAATACATATCATTGAAATGGTATAATAGAACTTGGTAGGCTAATTCATTCATTTTAAGTGGTACTCTAAATTAATTTTGTTAATATAACCACTATAAATAAACCTTTCCTCTCTCCTCCATCCATTGCTGGGGATGGTGGCAAGCCGCATCTGCTGCAGGATTACTCTGAGGGGGGAAACAGCGGTACACACTCCATGCCATGTAATCACAAAGAGCTTCAAAGACTGAGGCAGCAAAGGGGCTCAAGAGTACCTCTCTTGGCCAGTAGAAGCATCCACGTCGTACAGCTGACAGATCTACAGTAAGTCAATGCTATTTAGAAATGCATTTACTTAGTGGCAGTTACATTGTGATATAATCAATGTCCGCATAATTCTATGACATACTGGTGTCATAGAATACACATTTTTCTTGTTATTGGTACGTTTATTGCCACCATTCGCCAAAGTCAATTCAATGGAATAATACATTGTCGAGGGCGTCAAGAAGTTTATTCCCCACCAAGACACCACAGCCAGAAGCACTCTACCGTATGTCCCCTGAATGAATGACTTTAACCTAACACTGTCATTAGCACGCTGTAGTCTATTAACCTGAACAAGTGTTAGAGAACATCAGATAAATCTATTGAGTTACAGCAGCTTAATCACTGGGCATGGCTGAAGTGACTCTGCAGTCATTTGGCTTAGTAATAAATCACCCTACATAATTGACCTCTGTCACTATTGCATAAGGAGCATCTCTCAGGAGAGCACCTCCACAACCAGATGAATTCTGGGTCCAAGCGGATGACCACCTCCTTGAGCATGCTGAGGAAATATGAGGTCAGGTTCACTCAATTAGCCAGAGTTTGATGGGTATGTCTTCATCTTTCAATTACTGATAACCCTTTGTTTCATTGATCTCACGACATTGACAAGTGAGTCGTTCTTGCCGTTTTGAACAGAGTGAGATCATCAGTGGAGCATAGCAGTAGACGTTCTTTGCTGAAAGTTTGCACTTTTTTAACGGATAAAACATGTTTTTAAACACAAGACAAATATCATAGAACACCTTGAATATTCTTCTAATGAACATCCTCTAAACTATGGTCACTCAGCTGTCTTAATGGAGAAACAAACGCAGGGGCATGTTTGCAAACAGAAAATAAAACACTTCTCTTTCTTGATAGGAGAGAATGAAGGATTTGCTGACTCCCAAGACCTTGACTTTTCATCCCTAAAACACTTACATGACAAACATAAATCATTGCTGTCCCCTATAGACTTGAGTAATACAAGGCAAGGGAAAGACATTTACCAATAGAACATGATGTAGATGAACTGAGCCAAATCCAAATGCAAACCATGCCAAGTGCATAGTAACCTAACAGAGTTACTGTGTTAAGAACTTTTTTACAGCAATCAAACAAGTGTGTCTCTAATATTTAGTCTATGTTACACAGCCTTCTGTATAAATACACTCATAGGAGAATGTGCCTGGGTGCTTTAGCCATAACAGGTATGCTATGCTGAGCTGGCTGTGTGTTTGGACCGGGAGAGAGACGAGTGTTGTGATTAGTGCAATATGTCTCCAGATGATGCTGAAGTGGTGATGTTAGTCCAGGCCCCAGTGGCAGATGGGAGACAGAGATTAGTCATGCAACAATATACTGTGGCTGGGCTGCTGTCGCTACACCTCGCTCTCAAAGCAGGGAAAGCATTTCAGACATACCCAGAACAAGGACACCATAGGCTACAGACAAGTCCCATTCCCACCCAGGGAGAGGCGCTTTCTCACGATCATACGTACATCACTCAAAACAAAATAGCCCACCAACAAACATGATAATTTCATCTGGTGTGCACTAACGTATCACTATAAGCAGGTGTTTGCTGCACACTTTTCAATACAATTATGGAGCTAGACTGGTAGAGCAACATTGCATTAGTTGCCCTACAGCAAGTCTACAAAGTAGAAAGATGCTTAATTAAAATGCATTTGGCTGTAATAATGGAACTGTATGGTAGATGGGAGCTTCTCAATCTGGCTCCATTCATATATTTCTGCGTAATAGTACAAAAATGGTGAAACAATACGAACACCTGCAACCTTCAGCAGGTAAAGAGCATTGTGGCTTTTGTGAGTCATTACAGTTAATTGAATGTCTGGAAATATTTCTGTGAAACTCTAATCAAATTCCCAACTCAACTAAGCCCAACTGTTTCAGTCATCAAGACTAATGGACAAGAACACAGACATCAACAAAACCCCACATGAAAAGTATGTGATGACTATAATGCGACCACTTTAAATTAATTTGATTAATTGAATTCCCAAAAATCAAATCAATGATGAAACAACAGCGTGTACCCAAAGTGTGTACTTTTCTCCACGCACATTTTCCTATAACCCTCTTCACATACAATGGATGATTTCTTGCATCGTGTCTTCTACTCTAACATAAAATTGGAAATGAGGATTTCCCTTCTCTAAGAGCCTAACACTGTGGATGGCAAATTCTATGCTTTTAAATCTCAGTGGCACGGTCATAAGCCAGGCCTATGTTTATATAATTTTGTACTGATGTGCCTATAATATCATAGTGGAGTTCAATAGCTTTCCCTCACTCACCAAAAGGTTGTGTTCATTGTATCTGTGTGTGTGTTCACAGGTTCTCCTGAGGCTCTACCCCTCTCTGAAAAGTCTCCCCAATCACTGCAGCCAGGATATGCCCCTACACGCCTCTTTCACAACTCACAGACATCTACACACACACACACACACACACACACACACACACACACACACACACACACACACACACACACACACACACACACACACACACACACACACACACACACACACACACACACACACACACCAACAGTTCAAGGATTGGGGATTTGGATCTGTAAAACAAAATGATGGTAGCTTAACAGGATACACCACGTGGCTGTTGTTTGATGGCAGGATTTCTGGTATCTGTTCTGGTTGGATGATAAGGCACTGATGTGTCTCATCCATTATTACACAAGAGAGATAAAGAAGGCGAGAGAGAGAGACAGGGAGAGAAAGAGAGTGAGAGAGAGAAAGAGAAGGAGGGAGAGACAGAATGATAGAAAAAATTAAGTTAGAAAGCAAGAGAGTGATAGAGCGAATCAGGGCAAAAATCAATTTATCAACATGCATAAACAAAGAAAATTACAACTTATACCTCAGAGAGTTCAGTGATATGGTTGAATGGCGGGAAACTGGTTACTGAAATTTTCCAGGATTTACCGCCCAAAACCACTCCCTTTTCCTGGGATAAATGAGTATGAGAAACTGGTAAATTATAATAAATTATTTATATGAACAGCACGGTTGTAACGAGTGCGCTGAGAGTCAGGAAGCAAGTTCAGGGAGTGAGTGATTTAATCAATAAACGAAACATAATACAAAACAAGAAACACGAACAACGCACAGACATGAAACAGAAACAATGATGCCTGGGGAAGGAACCAAAGGGAGTGACATATATATATATATATAGGGAAGGTAATCAGGGAGGTGATGGAGTCCAGGTGAGTCTGAAGACGCGCAGGTGCGAGTAACGATGGTGACAGGTGTGACCCATAACTAGCAGCGTGGTGACCTAGAGGCCGGAGAGGGAGCACACATGACAATGGTGTGAAGTGCAACTGTTAAATTAAATGCGATGCTTAAATCTGGCTTCTCTACGGCCTCTGCATGATGAATCAACGCTGAGTGTGGGGACAGACAGTCCATCTCAGTATGGAGCGCAGTTCACAATGCATGTAGACTTACCATCTCATCATGGTAACTTTTTTTTCTTGTGACAGGTAGGCCTACATTTGCTGCAGAATAGTCTATGCTACAGTAATATAAAGACCCAATTGGCGTCTAATTTACCCATCTCCATCTGGCTTTCGGGGGTCAGCTTGTTTTTTAATTGTAAAGATTATATATTTTTTAATTACAGCTGCAGAGTTTAAAAAAGGCCTATCACTCGAATATCAAAATGTGGAAAATGTCAAGTCTGAATACTTTCCAAAGACACTGTATGTATTGGATAACGGCATTTGGGCTTTTTTACGCTTGGGCTCATTAAATGTCTTTAATGTATGTCTCATCAGGCTCAGGTAGCATCAGGTTGGAATTTTCATGCTGATCAAAGTTCCAATCAAATCCAGACATGCTTTATAATGCTTTCGAATGACACTTCCGGTTTTGGCAGGAAATACCGGGTTTTGTAAACATGTGTAAAATACAGGGATGTAAAATTCAACCCTATTCTGTAATAAAACATGACACAAACTATATCATGATTGATATGTTAAGACCCTAGAGAAGTGAACTGTCTAATCTGGGTGCTTGCCAAAAACTTGCTTACTGGAACTCCAAAGGCGATAGCGCTATCCAAAGATGCAAAGACTCGGCTCACTGCACTAGTAATATAGGACGGACAATTCAAAAGATGTTGACAATCATAGAATTTCACTTTGGGCCAATTTTACGTGTCACGCTCTCTCAAGGTCATTGGAAAAGATGGAGGAAAGAGATTTCGCTAACAAAGGAAACCACTACGGAACAAAGTTTGAGATTGTCAAATGTACAATATTCAGGGGGGGGACATTCTTCCCATAATTGAATGTTTTCTGTGTCCTGCTTTTCCTTAGCAATGACAATACAACTACAACAAGATTACTTTTGGACAGATAATAAGCATCTACACTGAGTATACAAAACATTAGGAACACCTTCCTAATATTGAGTTGTCAGGGCGTGGACTCGAAAAGGTGTCGAAAGCGTTCCATAGTGATGCTGGCCCATGTTGACTCCAATGCTTCCCACAGTTGTGTCAAGTTGGTTGGATATCCTTCTGGTGGTGGACCACTCTTGATACACACGGGAAACTGTTGAGCGTGAAAAACCCAGCAGCACTGCAGTTCTTGACACAAACCGGTGTGCCTGGTACCTACTACCATTCCCCATTCAAGGGAACTTATTTTGTCTTGCCCCTTCACCCTCTGAATGGCACACATACACAATCCATGTCTCAAATGTCTCAAGGCTTAAAAGTCATTATTTAACCTGTCTCCTCCCCTTCATCTACCCTGAAGTGGATTTAACAAGTGACATCAATAAGGGATCATAGCTTTCACCTGATCAGTTTATGTCATGGAAAAAGCAGGTGATCCTAATATTCTATACAATATTCTATATTCTGATTCCATTGTCTTTGTAACCCTAGTAAACTCCATGGCTTGGTTTGACATTTTAATTTACGGTACAACTATGTTGAGTACATTCCAACCCATATGTTTTAAAACAAGCTTCTTGTGAATAAGGTTATTGCCAAGGATTATGAATAAGGTTATTGGATCAATTCAAAATCATTTCTACAAACTACAATCATAAAATGTCTACTCAATTAAGCTAACCTAAAAATAACCCCATAATCTCCACCGACCTTTCACATTTATATGGCACACATCTGTGTGAGAGTGTGCATATTTTGTTGTGTCTGCTCACTCTCTGCTGAGTGGGTCCGGGTTCTTGTATTCCTGCAGAAGACTCCGTGGCAGTAAGAATCATTATCACCTCATCACACAGGCTGTCATGGAACAGACCCATCTCCTTGTGTATTCCTGTTACTGGTGTTCATAGACTCCACATATCCCCAGGACACCATGTTACACCTTGTTTATCACAAAACCTCCAGTAGCCACCAGGCCCACAAGGAAGAACAGCCATTACTGATGCTGTTAGAAGGTACTTTTTAACTCTGCATTGTTGGGAATGGGCTCGAAAGTAAGCGTTTCAATGTAAAGTATGCTATACCTGTTGTATTCGGCGCATGTGACCATTCAAATTTGATTTGAAGGTAATAATGCTGTCGACAGTCAAATGTGATAAATAGAGAACTAAAAGATGTTAGGAATTAGTAAATACATCATTTTTGTGAAAAATCCTCCTGAAACATGGATTGAGAGAGTGCATCACAGAATTCATGCTCAAAACTATGTGCGCCCAGATTCCATCTCCATCCCTGTCCCCAGATGCCAGGTCTTCAACACCATGTGGCATCAATCAGATAGTCCTGAGATGTGAGAGGTACATGGGGACTGTGAGGTTTCCTATTGAGCTGGTCTCCTAGTGTCTGAGAATCTGAACACTAATTATCCCGGCCAAAGAGAGGTTGGAATGTCACCTGTAGAAACACTTGGGGCCTTAACAGATAATTGCATACTCCTATCACACCAAGGTCGGAACCATGGAAATGGTCTTATTAGCGAGATAAGGACAAAAGCGGGCAACAAGTGAATGCATTGGCAAGGGTTGGGCCATAGTTGTGACATGGCATTATGGGAGATGACACTTATCGGCAGATTACATAAACCACTCTCGTTCACGCTAAAATGGAATCCAGCTCCTTAAATTAAAAGAACCCATTTCACCGATCATACAGACCTGGGTAATGAAATAGCAGATGAGAGGTCTCAAATGTAATTTTCCATGTGGAGTCCTTTTGTGCTGTTATCTCAGAGGGTGCAATAATGATCCTGTGAATGGCTTTTGCGCACCCCATAATGACCCATAGTAGTTAAGCCTGCACTGTGGAGAACTATAATTACCATGTGATTACAAAACTCAATGTTCGCTGTGAGTTTTAAAGGAGTACCATGGGCTTCGGCTAATTATTTCAGTAATGTTGAATGTATGCCAAAGCCCTCATGTTTGGAACAAAAAGTATCCAATTATGCATATTACCATGATGGGACATTACTGAGATTCCATTTACAGTTTGCTTCATCAAAACATGTTCATTATAACTGGAATGGCATGTATCAAGAATGACAAGCAGAAACCCTTTCTGTACGGTATGGACCTTGAGATATAAAGGTATAGAACATGAAATGATACAATTCAAACATTCATAAAGCTTTAGATTTCTTTTCATTTCTTAGATGCACACCTAGCAACATCGAAATATGACGTTTCTTCTGTTAGACATCTATTCTTTCTGAAACAGTCTTATTAAAAGCTTTACCCCATCTATGACTATGGACACAAGTTTTGACTGACGAACCCAGTGCACCAGTATTGTGCAAAAATGTCCAATTGGCGCAATTTCTGTTCTGCTGTAGCCTCTTTAAGGAGGGGAAAATGACATGGTGTGCAGGGGAACACAAGAATGTCCAGCCGTACACAGGGACAAACCGATTGATCTACGTAGTATTGGATTTTCCTCCAGGTTTCATGAATAAATCTGCTGGGTATGGAGTGCTGATAAATGAATGAACACGGTTTTCAATACCAATCTCCCAATGCAGGGAGCAAAAGGTTCAGTAGAGTAGCTCGCTAATGCTCCCTCTGTTATTGGCAATGGCCAAGCGTTTATTTCATGCCTCTTTAAACCAGCAGGCTTGGGTGTAGTGAATCTGTCTGATAATATCCCACTCAAATGTGAGGCCTAGAGCCCGCCGCCCAGCGCCCGACCAACGGGCCGCCCGCTCGGGGATCAATCTCTACTCGGTAGAGAATGGGATTGATTTACAGGCACTGTCAAAGAAGCTCTCCCAGTCCCCACCTGCCTCACGACATATCAGAATCAAGTAGCACCTTCTAGACCTGGTCACATCAGATACAGTGGGAGTACAGGGGACCAATTTCCATCAGTCTTTTACTGTAGATGTCTATTCAGAAAATTAGCAAATGATCTGCTGAAAAATGTGCCCATTATACATTCTTCACGTCAGAAATGATGAACTACAAATCCATGACATAAAAACATGCCATCCAACCGCAACAATGTTGGAAATCAATGCATTCGACGCAATACACTTCTGTTCGTCAGAAATATGCAGGGCATTCCAACGTCTGCTCATGGTCGCGTCACACTAGTGAGGAGAGAAGGGGGAGCACATAAAGCGCAGGAAATTAAAGCTGTAAATAAACGTCCAGCAGATAAAGGATCCCCTGACAGTTATGAGAGCAGAGGAGTCTGGGGGTTTCAGGCTGGGCGCGGGCTCAGTCAGGACACTGTGGATTGGCATGAAAAAACAAATCAGCGATGAGCATGAAGACCACCATCTGCATCCAGCTCCTCCACACCACACTCACCATCACAGAGCCCTCCATCTCAGGAAGGACGTTTGTTTGGGCCTCCAACTGCCATAAACAAGCCCAAGGTGATACCGGTAGAAAGGTAAAATGGAATTTTCTAGAAACTATTGTTTGCTGTTCATTGTGTGGCGGATGCTGTCCAGTTTATTGGTACTTAAAGGAAGGCTTGGCCAGATGAGACACATCATCCCCCATGAAGTTCCAAGGTAATTTGATTGAGAAAATTCCTTGTTGACCTGGCTTGGTTAAGTACATATTGAGTCACTGTACGAAACAAATAGCATATAAATCTGCCAGTGTCAAACAAAAGCTCAAACCTCACTCAAGGTTTTCTCAAACTCTGATTTACTCAACTGAATTTTTCATCCAACTTCAGCACAAAGCTTTAATTCATTTCATTGAGCTATTTCAATTAAGCAAGCAGTGTACACAAACAAAAAACCATTGAACAGTTATTGAAAGAAACTAAGTTTTACATTGACAATGATCATTTCCCTATTTGAAGCCCAAAATGTAAGGAGGGGAACTCTATTGAAGTGCTTACCTTGTAATATAATTTATTTGTCAGGGCAAAACGATACCAAAACACACAACTTTGTCAGAACATTTTGAGACAACATTTTGAATAAATGCAAGGAATGTCTCAACATGCTGTAGTCCATAGCCACATCCAGCATCAACGCCAAAATGGACCAAAGCAATATGTACTGTATGGTCCTCAGACGGAGCAATTAAAACTGTTTATGAGGTGTAATCATATTAGGCCAATGTTTCCCAGCCAAACATGCTTACAGTAGTATTTACATACACAGATCTAAGCCGTAAAGAAACCTACGAATGCTGTGCTTCGGGCTAGAGTTCAAACTCATTCACTGGGCACAGAGTGCATACTAATGTTGGGAACTCACCCAAAGTCTATCTGTGCCTCGGCTGAATCCAGGGCAGCTTCAGGGCAGAGCGAGCCTGCCTGATCTCTGTCGGCCATGATAACAATACAGCAGCCATTAATGAAAGGCCCTGTAGGGATTTATTACAAGAGAGGACTGGGGAATACGGTGCCAGAGAGCCTGGACAGCCCACATTTGAATACAGACCACAAATTATAAACAGTTTCAGTAAATGAAGTGACTGAGGGCCTTTGTTCTACGGGCGTACATCTTCCTATTGCTAGTGGGCACTAAACCACTAGCATCGCCTGCACTGGGAAAGGAAGTTATTGAAGCCTGGATTTCCTGCTTTCAGCTGTGGCCAACAACTTGAAGGTTTATAGTGGTTTCAGGAACTGACTCATCTAATGATTCATGGATTAGATATTGCTTCTCATGTGTGTCTGGTAATGTGGTAGCTCGTTTAAATGACTTTTTCCCATCCACAAATGAAGAGTTTGGAGAGTGTGAAAGTAGGGAAGGTACTTATAACAATTTCCCAATAACATCCAAATCATTACAGTTTAATAAGACGCGATTAAGCCGACTTTCCTGAGAAACTGACTGAGGCTGACATATGGTAGGACTTAGGAGGCTATAATTGTAAAGTGCTGAAACAGTGGTTTCTTTACTGTATGACTTCTAAAGATGAGGAAAGCTCTTACATTTTATTTTTCTCTTTCCTTCTTATTTTCCCCAGATTTCCTGCAACAGTATGGCAGCATAATGCTCTACAACTTAGCTTTTTAAGGCTTCTTTGACTCTTTGACTTATCTAGAGAGAAAGTGCTTTGGACCTTTTGAAAATTAACATATGATGAGGTAAAGGTCAATATACCAAAAGACAAAGCGGGACAAACAAATTAATACAAAAGCTGTTTGCCATAATTATACATATGTAGAAAAAGTGAATTACACTTGCAAAGGCAGTTGACAAGGCCAAAGTGCACTCTAGCTGGCAGTCATTTTATGACTGCAGTCCTGAAGCAGATTTACTTAGATGACGTCAGTGGCTTTGAGCCAGCTTTTCCTTTTTGGTGGCACTCTACATCAGCCTCTCTGAGGCCTTACTGAAACTGTTGAGCAGCAGACCATACTGCAAAATTCTCTTTCTAGAACAGAGTTTACCTCAGGGTACAGATTGACTGGAACTCAGCAGTAAGGTAGTGTGTTTTAGCGAAGCATGCCATCCGATCACAGACACAATGATGTGACGATGAGTCCCTCCCCTGCTAAATGTCTGCATGTAATTACACAATTAACGACCCTGTGTCCAGATTAAATGACAGATCACATCTCTTTTACTCGCCCTACTCCTCTTGTTTTGTGTAGCTATAACAAAAGCAGCATCCTTTCATTTCATCAATTCTTCCCTTGATTAGATAAAGGAATGCTTTGTGCCATTCTGATTCCCACAAGGCATTTCTCAGACTGTTATCATACAGGAAATAGAAAATATTTGTTGGGTATGCGTAATTGTGCTTTTGATCAGTTTAGGCCTTTATTCCTAACAGCTGTTTCCATTTCTTAAAGAATGCAACAAATGTAAGAGGATTGAAAAATAATAGATTTTCTGAAGAAAATAAATGTCTTCCATGCCAAACTACACTACTAAGTAAATACATAAAATAACATTGTGAAGGAAAACTTGATATGTGGCACCAGCCCAAGCACAATCCCCCTGCACAAAACCAATGCACTCAAACATCCAACAGTTTCCATGGCATTATCTTTTCCTATGATAACTCAGATGGATTTTAATAGGAAATTATGACTTAGTAGTATATTAAAACGACAGGACGTGCCTGTTTGCTTTGGGCTGTAATCCCACTACAGTTTACATGTTCACAATGACCCATGACCACAGAGGGAAAAACCAGCTTGCTGATTGTAAATGATGTGGTAATGCCCATGTGTGGTTCATTCATACCTACTGTTGCCTTGTCTATGTGAAATTGTTTACAAAACTATGAACGTATTTGTTCGCTTAGTAAACCTTGAAGTGCAATTCAAGGCCAGGAATTTCAAGTCAAGAAGAAATCACGTATGTGCACAAATACACATACAGACACATGCGCTCACCTACAATAACTCACACACACACTGTCCTACAGATGGCGACTCAAATATGAAGCATATTAAATGCTATTGATAAGGTAAGGGAACAGATAGCTTATCGGAAGCATACAAGAGCCATATGGTGTCATAGTCAGCACAGCCTGTTTTTGACACAACAATGGCCTGGCCAGGACGTAGAATCACAAGTTGACGAATAGTCGTTGGCATGAAATCTCAGAGCAGTACAAGCTAGAGCAAATGTTGATATTTGCATTTTTTCATACAGGTGCAGAAAATGACCCAAGCAGATGTCAATGAGAAATGGCTTGTTTGCGCTCAGCAGCTCAACAGCCTCACACACATTCAGTCTTGACAACAGGAAAGACAATGGGTCTCTCTCTGCTCCCAGAAGAAATCCAATCCACTCAATGCCTCAGCAATGCACATATTCTCCCCACATTTCACAAGTGAAAGACTATATTCTTTTTTTCCCGGCCCTGAGACTTCCACATTCCTAGCCAAAACAGTACAGCGGTGGGATCTATAAAAAGGCATGTGTATTCAGAGAGAGGTGGTCTGCGTACAACTACTGAATGTTGAAGTTCAAAAACTCACATTTTTGAGCATGTTTTAAGCTAGAATCCTTAGTTGCTACATCCATTTTGTAAAGTATAAATTAACGATATACCGTGCATTCGGATAGTATTCAGACCCCTTGACTTTTTACACATCTTGTTATATTACAGCCTTATTCTAAAATTTATTAAATAGTCCCCCCCCCCTCATCAATCTACACACAATACCCCATAATGACATAGCAAAAACTGTTTTTTATAGTTTTTTGCTACTTTATTAAAACCAAAAAATGGACATATCAAATTTACATAAGTATTCAGACCATTTACTCAGTACTTATTGAAGCACCTTTGGCAGCGATTACAGGCTTGAGTCTTCTTGGGTATGACACTACAAGCTTGGCACACCTGTATTTGGGTAGTTTCTCCCATTCTTCTCTACAGATCCTCTCAAGCTCTGTCAGGTTGGATGGGGAGCATTGCTGCACAGCTATTTTCAGGTCTCTCCAGAGATGTTCGATCAGGTTCATGTCCAAGCTCTGTCTGGGCCACTCAAGGACATTCAAAGACTTGTCCCGAAGCCACTCCTGCATTGTCTTGGCTGTGTGCTTAGGCTTGTTGTCCTGTTGGAAGGTGAACCTTTGACCCAGTCTGAGGTCCTGAGCTCTCTGGAGCAGGTTTACATCAAGAATCTCTCTGTACTTATCTTTACCTCAACCCTGAACTAGTCTCCCAGTCCCATCCGCTGACAAACATCCCACAGCATGATGCTGCTACCACCATGCTTCACCGTAGGGATGGTACCAGGTTTCCTCCAGACGTGATGCTTGGCATACAGGCCAAAGAGTTCAATTGTGGTTACATTAGACCAGAGAATCTTGTTTCCCTTGGTCTGAAAGTCTTTAGGTGTCTTTTGGCAAACTCCAAGCGGGCTGTCATGTGCTTTTTACTGAGGAGTGGCTTCCGCCTAGTCACTCTACCATAAAGGCCTGATTGTTGGAGTACTTCAGAGATGGTTGTAAGGTTTTGGGGCAGCAGGTAGCCCAGTGGCTAGAGCATTAGGCCAGCAACCGAAAGGTTGATGGATCAAATCCCCGAGCTGACAAGGTAAAAATCTGTCGTTCTGCTCCTGAACAAGGCAGTTATTCCACTGCTCCCTGGTAGGCCGTCATTTTTTGTTCTTAACTGACTTGCCTAGTTAAATAAAGAGCCCTTCTCCCCCGATTGCTCAGTTCGGTCAGCTCTAGGAAGAGTTTTGGTTGTTCCAAACAGCTTCCATTTAAGAATACTGCAGAAATGTTTTGGTACCCTTGGTTTTTGCTCTGTCATGCACCGTGGGACCTTATATACACAGGTGTGTGCCTTTCCAAATCATGTTCAATCAATTGAATTTACCACAAGTGGACTCCAATCAAGTTGTAGAAACATCTCAAGGATGATCAATGGAAACAAGATGCACCTGAGCTCAATTTAGAGTCTCATAGCAAAGGGTCTGAATACTTATGTAAATAAACAAGCTTATATTTTGGGTTCCGGTGGGGTACGACAGTTGACCTAATCTCATGACACATTTCTAAGTTATATTCTTCAAGAATCAATGGTCCTACAGTGACTTTGGGAAGTATTCAGACCCCTTGACTTTTTCCTCATTTTGTTAGGATACAGCCTTATTCCAAATTTGGTTAAATATACTTATTTTCTCAGCAATCTACACACAATGCCCCAACATGACAAAGTGAAAACTTGTTATTGATTTTTTTGCAAATGTATTAATAATAAAAACAAAAATACATTATTTAACTCCAATGTTTGTAAACAATGTAAATGTAAACAAACACTGTATAGCCTCAAAAGGTTAAACTACATATTTCATATAATGGGTGGTCAGTCCTTGCAGCCATAGCTCTGTCTGTGAATTTGAGAGTGGTTACATTTCTCCAGCCTCATCCCTTAGCTTTTTTAGCAAAACAGGGACGGGGAAAACGCTGTATTATTGTTTAAATAACAGCTTTAAGCTTATATGTGTTTTTGTACGATGTAATGCATTGTGAAGCTCACTTCCACAACATTGAAACTGCACATGTAAAATTTAGTGCTAACAAATACCTGTCCAATGAGTCATTGGGGCTAAATGAATGTTATAACAAAAAACTATGCAAAGCTTATGTTTAGAAAAGGGGGAGGAAGGGCTTACTTAGTAGGCTACAGTCTATCTGTTTTAAATGCCAAGTTCAACATACCTTCAATACATATTGCCATAATGTACATTGACTTGTTATTTTTTTATCAATCTTATATGTTTCTGTGATGGGGTTTTAACATAAGTTTAGATGGTATTACTTTGGAATAAGAGAAATTCCAGATAATTATTATAATACTTAATGACAAATTTGGGGTTCAACTGATATCATCTGGTAAAATAGGAATTCATAAGTCCACTTTCAAAAGTAAAAACTCATGGAGTCAAGCAAAGACAATGTACTATTCTTGCACTTGAAAATGCCATGCGGGCTAGTGTCCAACAGGTCCACTTGTTGCATAAGCAGAAAACAAAGCATCTATTGCTGTTCTCGATTTCCCCCCTACAGCAAGCAGCTTTACTTCTCAACATCATGACATGTCAGGGGTTAAGTCTGATAGAAGTCAACCTAATTAATGTAGTAAATTCTAAATGCCTAGTTAGAGGAATCAACAAATAACACATTGTATCTTGCTGGCCCCCTACTTTCAAGAGAGACAAATTGAAATATAAGGCTATAATTAACTGCAAGAAAGGAGGTCTTTCCCCAATCACACAATAGGGGAACTTAAGAGAATTAAGAGGTGAATTCCACTCTATATCAGAGAACTTGCACAGCCAAAGAATATTGAATATTTACATTATTTGAGATAATTTAAACAACACTATAAGTTAATTACACAATAATTGCATAGCCTACTCTATAAAATATATTTGCTACATAACCTATTCATATTCATATGTTTTTAAACACTGTAATAGCATCACCGCAAACCACTACATCCACACAGCCTACAATAAAAGGCAGTGGAAAGTTTCCCGCAAAGTTACCCCCAACAAATTCATCCTTAAAATAGCAACAGTTGAGCATCTGTGGAATCTATAGGTAATGAATGTATATTACGAAATTCTAAAGCAATAAAAAACTATATGATCTTCCTTAACATTCCTTAATCTTGATCTATACTTTCCTGAGATTAACGTTATTGGCCTACATGCAATAGGCATCGGATCACATGGTCTCTTCGGATGCGATGAAACTTTATAACACATAGAAAGAAGTGGCCTTGGCTACATAATACGACACCCCATCCCTGTGATTTATTCAGATTTTAGCTGAGCAGGCAACAATGTATCCCGAAAAAAGGCGGATATGTAAAACAAGGATCGAACAGAGCAATGAAACAGACATAAACATAGCTCAGAGCCCACAATAGCCTACTTGTAATAATTTATTTTTGAAATAGTTCAAATCAATATTGAATTACCAATTGTTTAAAAACTAAACAGACAAAGAGAGTTGCAAATAAGGACTGGGTATCAATGGTCGTTTTTGTTGTTGTTGCAACGTTTCAATAGTGTCCGAAAGCAAGAAAAACCTAGCATTGAATCCAAACAGATAACAAATGATTCCATTCACTATCACTAGAACTACAAAATTATGTAATAACATTTTCAGATTATTTTGTAAATGCAAAAGATGTGTTTTATAAATTATATTCTCTAAAAGTATGTTGCCCAGCCCACTATCCTACACTGTGAGAGCACATGGGCAATATGTGTTTAAAATGTAGGCCATAATCTTCTACTGTCAAAGATGATCAAAAAATATCTTAAAAGACACATCAAATCAATTCGGCAACATTGATGGATCTTGCCTATGATCGGTTGAATCAATTCCGCATGTGGAAAATGGAATGCAAAGAATTTGATGGAATTTTTGTAGGCTAAACCTGATAAAAGAACAAAAATATACTTACAGTGACTTCAAGGTGCGATGGATAAAATACACGATCAAAGGTGTTGGAGCAACAAGTCTTTCAGCAGAATGTGTTTGCACTGCTCCGAAAATGTTCCACTGAAATCTCCAACTCCCGGCTGAGCCAACTAAGGAGAAGAAAACAGCAACATTTTGATCCGTCATCTTGTCCAAAATTGTCATTCATAAAATAATGTACGTCCAATCGTATCCGGAATCTTGTTAGGAGTTTGAGGTTCATGCACTGGACTTACTGTGATATAATAGGGCGTATGGTCGGGCTTCTTTACAAAAATGTGAAAAATGTCAAAGATATTCGTGTCAGTCGAATACAACCCTGAGTGGACAAAGTGAAAGCACCCTGTTGCAACAGCGACAAGAAACGGCAACCTACAATCTCACCGAGACACACTTTTATTGTAATGTAAAAATATGCCCACTCATTCTAATACCATACATTACTTCTTATTGCTAATGAAAGGCGCAACTTCATCATAACAGTGTTAGTCTGCAACCATTTTGCATATAATTAACTACATTGAAACTTACCTCAAACACCTCCGTTATTGTTATTTGAAATAAAATTCGTCCCCCTTTGTTTGTCTAATGTGGGATATTATAGTTTTTGTAAACTGTGTAAAGTTATTGTTGTGTTTCTGGGTCAGCCAGATATGTGTACGTGAATCGACAACGCACGGACAGAGATGCGAAGAATGCTCGGAATGAGAACAGGAATGAAATGAACGCGAAGAGCGAGTTTGCATTGGGGGCGGAGCACAGGTGGCGTCATCCCGAACCGAACAGCCCTAGATTATGGTTGATAGGAGGGACAAGCGGGGAAAAAATAAGAAGAATGACCTCACATGTCGAATTCAAATTGGTAGGAGAAAGAAGATGGGATTTCTTTGTGAAGTTAGTTCATTCGATTTTAATCATCTACCTCAATAAAGCTGAATAAAAGTAGTACCTTTATCATAACCATGTCAGTCATTTCAAATGTTGTTGCTTGATAAATATATGATGTGAATACAACACTGACATGTTTTATTTGACACTTCCACAGCTGGGACATGAAATGGAGCACATTTAGAAACATTTATCAGGTTGAACATCTGTCACCTGCCTCTCATACTTCGGTAGCTGCATGTGTTGTAAATGTAACATCAGTGGGACTCATATATGGGGCGGCAGGGTAGGACTAGTGGTTAGAGCGTTGGACTAGTAACTGAAAGGTTGCAGGTTGAAATCCCCGAGCTGACAAGGTACAAATCTGTCGTTCTGCCCCTGAACAGGCAGTTAACCCACTGTTCCCAGGCCGTCATTGAAAAATAAGAATGTGTTCTTAACTGACTTGCCTGGTTAAATAAAGGTTAAAAAAAAAAAAAAAAAAATTAACTTGTAAGTCGCTCTGGATAAGAGCGTCTGCTAAATGACTTAAATGTAATGTAAATGTTCCTAGGCCGTCATTGAAAATAAGAATTTGTTCTTAACTGACTTGCCTAGTAAAATAAAGGTAAACAAAAAAAATTCAGAACTATATCTTCGATACAGTATCATCTGAGACACAAGCAGAATAGAACTGTTGGCTAGACCTTGTGAGCCTGTGGAGAGAACCATGCCAGTACAACCACATGGGAGTGGGAATTATGAAGTACAAACTGGTAATATGGGAGAGCAGACAATCATAAGACATGTCAAAGAACATAGAGCAAGTTTGCTTACAGCAAACCTGGTTTGGGCTACATGTCTGATCGTGTCCGTGCAAGCCATCCATTAGGAGGCAATGTTTTGACACCAATTCTTATAAAGAGAGATCTATGAAGATGAATGGCTGGCTTTTTGAAGACATCCATCAACACTTGTAACACCTGTCTGTGCATGTTTAGAAAAGAGAGACAGAGGAAGAGAGCAGGCAAGAGAGAGAGGTGGGTGAAGAGGGAGAGAGGTGGGGTTTTGCTCTTGAACTATAGATAGTATCACGCACACATGGATTGCCAGTCAACAACATCCTCATTTGAAATTTCATTTAAATTGTGGTTCACTTCCATATTCCTTATATCAGGCAGTCTCAATTGCATAATCTTGGGGGAGCTCTACTTTAAGCTGTGATTCTTAACCACCGACTGCATGTCTGCTTTCCAAGGGCCCCTTATCTTATCAGCTTCTCTCTTCTCCAGAGTGGTGTCTGTTCCCTCAATACCAACCTATTAACCATCAAAAGGGAGTCTTATCTATGCAAATGCAGCAAGCCCTAGAGGAACAAACTCTGCTAGCACAGCACATGTGACAGCACACCAACACCTGAGTACAGTCACAGCGGTGATTCATTCACAGCCATGGGGTCATCTGTCGACAGTGTTTCACAAGCTCCTTGTTAAATATTAGCCCTGCATATCCAGGAAGCCCACCGATGGATCCCAGCATAATGGCAAACTGTAAAATGGTTCATAGCCTTACATCAGAGCCAGTTCTCATTGCCTTATCGGGCACATGAGTCGCCTGGCAGATTGCATCCAGGAAATGTGGCCATATGAAAATGTGTGTGTGTGTGTGTGTGTGTGTGCATGTTTGTACCCAGTTTGGACGGCATTTGACAAGGTACAATATTGAACCAACACTAATTTCAGTGTAGAATGTGTTGTTATTCCTTATTCCTTCCGATGTGTAGGTGAACAAGTTAAACTGAGTTAATAGTACACATTACAATAGATATTACATGTCATAATGAAGCCATAAAAGTGTTATCTGACAGCATGGAAACACATTTCTGTATGACCTGAATTATTTATCAGTGCACGTGAAAACGTAACATTCTCGTGTGTCTCCACTGGCAAATTTTACCAAGACTAATCATTGAATCTGTGTGAATTGTTACAAAGGACCACTGCATGTGGTGAGGGGAGAAGACAGTGCTCAACACGGCTGAACTGTTTACCCCAAAACAGACATTGCAGGTTTCTGTCCCCACCCCTTATTCACACACAGCCTATCAAACTCTTTTATGACTGGGTGTGGCCACAGAGCAATAGGAGTGGGGGTGGAATAAGGGAGGACAGAAACCTCACAGCAAGGATTTTAGTGGTGGGGGGGGGGCTAATTTGTAATAATTATGTATTCGTTCACAGATCATTGTTTTTAACATTGACATCTTTAAAAAGTTTAGAATATTAATTCAAACAGGCCACTTTTTTATATGACACATTTCTCATTCAGTCTTAACTACATAGGTCTTACTCCAGATAAGGATTTGCGCTCTACAGTACCATTTGTCACTACAGAAGCCTCCAGGGATAGCTGCCTGCTGCCTGACACCAGGGCAGATAAGGCCCTACAGGTCTAGTGTGGCAGGGCTTTGAACTGGAGCCTTCTGGAGCCCTGAGGTGCTGCTGGTTGGGGAGGATGGGGAGAGAGGTGAACCGGCTGCCCTGCCCTCCGACCTCTCCTAATCAGGCAGCCCTGGGAGGGCAGGTGCAGACCATCACTGGCTCTCTGTTTTGACGGCACACTGATTCACTTTATTAGAAGATAAGAGAGGGGTTAGCAAGGAGCTGAGGACCATTCTCTCTGGTGGAAAAAGCTCACATAATTTCAATCAAAATATATAGAGAAATTGGTAATACCTAAGGTGGCTCTGGGTCAATATGATCACTTAAATTGATTTCAAATTAAGTGTATCTTACATAAAGTAAAATGTTTTTCTGAAAATGAAATACCAGAATGATTCCTCAACACCTGAAGGTTAAATTATTATAACAAAACAGTATATCATAGTGTGTGGCCATTTTTGTGTTGACATTGGCCAAAATTGGACATGCGTTGGAGTTTGTTTGGGAACTATAGACATTCAAGTGCATCATGCAAACAAACCAACTGTGTTAGCAGATGCCATCTTGTGGTCACTTAGAAACAGTGCTTTGTGAACATACTAAGGAACATTGAGTGAGCTGCATATGTCGACTACTTTTATTTTATTTATTTTTTATTTCACCTTTATTTAACCAGGTAAGCCAGTTGAGAACAAGTTCTCATTTACAACTGCGACCTGGCCAAGATAAAGCAAAGAAAGTGTGACACAAACACAGAGTTGCACATGGGTTAAACAAACGTACAGTCAATAACACATGGTACAGTATGACCAGGCCATAGTAGAGCCAGAGCTCAGTCAACGACTGACACATAATTGCAAATGTTCTCTCTCTAAGGTCCAACTTCATGTGACCTTAAAACTTTCAACACTGTACACAGCCCCCACTTCAAATTAACTTTCCATGACCAATTATTGTGATGTATTGAACAATGAGAAATTGAAGACAGTTGAAAACAATGAAGTATGAGGATGTAATTTTAAGCTGGGAAATTATGATGTAATCTCAAAGTTGGAAAATATATTTATCTGTGTATATAAATGAATATTCAATAGTAATTGACAGCAAAAAAGTGCCTTGACAAAAGGCCAAATTGTGACAAAGGGCAAAACTTGAATTACTGCATAGTCCAGCAGTGAATTCAGCAGGCAGACTGAATTACAGACAGTGGATAACAGGGTACACTTGGGCCTCTCACAAGGAGGGGCAATTTCACTCCTTACCATGCTTACCCTCTGAACTGACATACATACAGACAATCTGCCCGTCCATCCGTTCATCCTCTCTCTCTTTCTCTCTCTCGCTCTCTGAGGGTGCAGACACTTAGCCAGTTTCACTAGTCTCCAGGCAACAGCTGACGTTTTGATGTCTAAATGTTTGTGCACTAAATGTCTCTTTAATTCAATTCCATAATGCAGTGTTTGAAGATATGGATCGATGCCTGCTGCCTTTGATGGTCATCCTGGTAGTCAGAGGCATGTCAATGTACCAATCCTGCACTACAGAGAACAACAAGGACCCTATCACATGATGCTGCCAACGTGGCCATGCAGATCCTTTCATTGTTGTCTCATCATAGAGGACTATGTGCTATTTCAGAATCACATCACATGAAGGATAAGTGTGCAACCATGTGGAGAACATTTTCTTCTTTGAGTACAACTCCTAAGGTACTGGAAGACCATTATACAGTAAGCATGAATCCTACCAACCCTACCCTGCATTGAGAAGAACAGACCAGGCGCAATCTTTATTCACATATCTTATCTCTTCATAATTACACCCTCTGCCAGATCAATACAAATAGCAAGGGAGAGAGTGGATGAGTTAATCAATTGTCTGTTTTGTAGTAACCTGACACAATGTAAATAGAACGAAGAACAGCTACAGGTTTTTCTGGAAATTTGATTACCCCCAACAAAGTATATAAACTTCTTGAAGAGGTAACTTCTTAAAGAGCTAACTGGTAATCATTAAATAAGACACATAAGTCCTGGTCAACACATTATTCATTGAAATAGTGTTTTTCTTTCACAGCATTGCATGTAAAACAGATACTGTTGAAGTTTGGAAGTTTACATTACATTTTAGCCAAATAAATTTAAACTCAGCTTTTCACAATTCCTGACATTTAACCCTAGTAAAAATTCCCTGTTATAGGTCAGTTATGATCACCACTTTATTTTAAGAATGTGAAATGTCAGAATAATAGTAGAGAATGATTTATTTCAGCTTTTATTTCTTTCATCACATTCCCAATGGGTCAGAAGTTAACATACATACACTCAATTAGTATTTGGTAGCATTGACTTTAAATTGATTAACTTGGGTCAAACATTTCAGGTAGCCTTCCATAAGCTTCCCACAATAGGTTAGGTGAATTTTGGCCCATTCCTCCTGACAGAGCTTGAGTAACTGAGTAAGGTTTGTAGGCCTCCTTGCTCACATATGCTTTTTCAGTTCTGCCCACAACTTTTCTATAGGATTAAGGTGAGGGCTTTGTGATGGCCACTCCAATACCTTGACTTTGTTGTCCTTAAGCCATTTTGCCACAACTTTGGAAGTATGCTTGGGATCATTGTCCATTTGGAAGACCCATTTGCGACCAAGCTTTAACTTCCTTCACGATTGGGATGGTGTTCTTTGGGTTGCAAGCCTCCCCCTTTTTCCTCCAAACATAACAATGGTCATTATGGCCAAACAGTTCTATTTGTGTTTCATCAGACCAGAGGACAATTCTCCAAAAAGTACAATCTTTGTCCCCATGTGCAGTTGCAAACCGTAGACTGGCTTTTTTATGGCGGTTTTGAAGCAGTGGCTTCTTCCTTGCTAAGCGGCCTTTCAAGTTATGTCGATATAGGACTCGTTTTACAGTGGATACAGATACTTTTGTACCTGTTTCCTCCAGCATCTTCACAAGGTCCTTTGCTGTTGTTCTGGGATTGATTTGCACTTTTCCCACCCAAGTACGTTCATCTCTAGGAGACAGAACGCGTCTCCTTCCTGAGTGGTATGACGGCTGCGTGATCCCATGGTGTTTATACTTGCGTACTATTGTTTGTATAGATGAACGTGGTACCTTCAAGCGTTTGGAAATTGCTCCCAAGGACGAACCAGACTTGTGGAGGTCTACAATTATGTTCTATGGTCTTGGCTGATTTCTTTTGATTTTCCCATGATGTCAAGCAAAGAGGCACTGAGTTTGAAGGTAGGCCTTGAAATACATCCACAGGTACACCTCCAATTGAATCAAATGATGTCAATTAGCCTATCAGAAGCTTCTACAGCCATGATATCATTTTCTGGAATTTTCCAAGCTGTTTAAAGGCACAGTCAACATAGTGTATGTAAACCTCTGACCCACTGGAATTGTGATACAGTGAATTATAAGTGAAATAATCTGACTGTAAACAATTGTTGAAAAAACTACTTGTGTCATGCACAAAGTACATGTACTAATCGACTTGCCAAAACTATAGTTTGTTAACAAGAAATTTGTGGAGTGGTTGAAAAACGAGTTTTAACGACTCCAACCTAAGTGTATGTAAACGTCCGACTTCAACTGTAGATTAATCTAAACCGAGCAGGACTTTCCATCTACAAACTTCACTGTCTATTCAGCAGAAGGTATCTGCCAGTAAACCACAGCCATTGGAGAGAGATTATGGCATAACCGATTTCTAAAATGTGATTAAAACCAGATGGGAGTGCAGATTGTATGAGGCAGAGGGTTTTATAGTATCACACAAAAACATGTTTTTAAAGCAGAGTTTCATGTCCTGCCATCTAGAAAAAAAATCATTTTAGTGCTGTAGATCTTTAAGCAAATTAAGAATATCTCCCTTTAGAAATGTCTTTAAGCAACAAACAGGAATGATGTGTCTCTAAACGTGATATGTATTGCTGCCTATCTGCTAATTTTTTGACGGGATTTAATTACAGAAAATCTCAAAACTCTTACCAAACATAAATCAATATCTTCAATCTATTGTTGAAATATGTGTGAAGAATCATGGAAAGGAAAAAACTGATTGCACACAGGGAAAATGGCTTAAGCAATCTTCAGCAAGAAATGTAACAAACCATCCATACAAAAGGAGTACAAGGTAAAGCCTTTACACTCATATGCTACATAGAAAATAGGAGCTTTCAAGTAACTTCAATGAAGGACCAATTCACTCTTTCAGATCAGAATCCATGGTGCCAATCAATAGATGCCAACATAAAGTGCCAACCCTGTAATAACTATGAACCACTTATCAGTAGTATTACTCACTTCTTACTTCACCTTTTGTGTGTGCGTCTGTTTTCTCAGCATAAGAGCAGATCTTACACTACAGAGGCAAGAGAGTATCATGTCTGTTAGTCATGCGTAGAGGCTTATTTTATATAATGAATGGAGGGAGGGATGTAGAAGATGCGATGGGAGGGTAATTACTTTAATGGCTGCAAAGGCTCCTGTTCAAAACACCTTTGCGCACAATGGTTGATTATGGATGGTCATTTCAGCTTTCTGATGAAAACGCAGAGCTCTTAGTCTCTGGGCTTGACTGATAATAGCATGACCAGAAATGTGTCAGGACAATGAAGTACCGAAATACATTGTCACATTCTCCCCTAAAGGTCTGAGCTTCAATTCATGGAAATAGTGGTATTTGTTAAACGCACCACAAAAAGCAAGATGAAGACAGAGGGTCAGAGGTTATACAGTATGATGTATAGAAAGATAGCAACTCAGTTCACAAGAGATATGACCAAGAGTAAAAACAGAAATATCAAGAAACAAAGAACTGAGCTATGAGTATGTTCTACTTTAGGTAACTCACTCATTTCTCCACTCACTTATTTCTGTGCTGAATTAAATTAGTTGACATGACACACTAAAATCATCTTAACTAATCTTAAGTGTCTGTAAATTGAAAGAAGTGAATTTCAACTCCTAAAAAGAAGCAATTAAATAAAAGAAACATGCTACATAGATCAAATCAGGCACAAAGAAATTCCACTGAAACTTCTATTGTGCCCTTGTCATGCATTACGTGCTGTGCTCAGTAGTGTTGTTACTCAAAGGAAAAATGTGACCTTCCTATTCGCAGCTAAGCACTTAGCAAAGCCACTCCGTCAGTGTGTGGTTAGCAAATTCATTCATGAATTGCATGTAGAGCACCTCTACTTCTTGGGAATACTGTAAGCTAAGTTTTCGTTGTAAAGCAGCCACTTCCACCAACACCCACAGTCCCACACAGTATTATTTGTCTATGAAATGGTACAATGTCAGGTGTAATGAAAGTTGGGTAAAGTTATGTTAAAACCACCAAATCCTGATGGTATTTAAAAAATGTATTTAAAAAAGGCAAGTCAGTTATAAACAAATTCTTATTTACAATGACGGCCTACACCGGCCAAACCTGGACGACGCTGGGCCAATTGCACGACGCCCTATTGGACTCCCAATCACAGCCGGGTTGTGATACAGCTTGGATTCAAACCCAGGTGTCTGTAGTGACACCTCTAGCACTGAGATGCAGTGCCTTAGACCCCTGTGCCACTCGGGTGCCACATTTTCTTGTGCTCTTCTATATTTCACTTGATGATATGGCATATTAACAATACAGAGCATACAGGATTCATGGGAAGGAATGCCACAAGTTTGCTACAGCACAAGGCCCATAATCAAAACTGCACTCAAGACCACAACATAGGAAGAAATGATTACGACCTTCAAATTAAAGTACACAACGGAATCAATTTTGGTCAAATTCCCACACTACATTCTCAGCACTACTAGCTAGTTCTGTTGAATATAGTGTATGTTTTATCGTTTGAATTCATACTCCACTCTTGAAACTGGCACTGTACTGGGGTCTTGCTGTTCTGTAGTTTTAGTAAACACTGCTCTGGAACATTACTTTACAAACCTTTTTTATGAATAGATTATAAACAAAGAGTCAAAATTAGCCATACATCATGCTTTGGATAAGTACAAAATATTTTTAAGACGAACAGCTTCATATAATTTATCTAAAAGACTATCATCTTTGGTAAATGATGAGCCAAAATGTCACTAAAAGGTAGACTATTTTTAAAGCACAATGACCAGTATTAAAATATATAAAATTAGACATAAACCAAACAAAGGTAAAGATATGCAGCCTGGCAGTATATAAATTAATAGTGCGTACTGTGTGGTCCCACTGCTTTATAAGCACAAAAATCAAAAACACTCTGAGCCAATTCAAAACTTCTGATTTCTTTCAAAAGTTGGAAGTAAATACTTTGATAAGCACACACTCAGCTGTCATACATTCAATACATCTATATTCTGATCCTTCATGTAGTCGCAAGTGAATCCAAGTAGACTTCAAACGGTGTCGGCCCGGAATGACATGGGCAAGAACAATTCAACATGGCAATTGACTCAACAATACAACGGCATAATCAACAATTCATTAAGTTAACCTTCAATAATACTGAAATATATCTGTCTTTTCATATCCAAGTACTTTACAACATACTGTACTTGTGTTTTAGTGAGCCTTCAGCAGGACAAAGCTAACACAGGTGTGCTCTCCCTATTAGATGCATTGTGTTTGCCCTGAAATATACATCTAAACAGGGCATTTGCTTGATAGATACGTCGATATAACTGAATGAACGGTGAAGCTCCCGTCTTTACTCCACATTTCTGTATTTGGTGAAGAGGTTGTAGAGTACCCTCAGAGTAGACTTCAGGTCACAGTTCACAATATCTGCCAAAAAAATCAGAAAAACCAAAGGCAGACTTTAGTCTGGGAAACATTTACTAGAAAATCATCTAAAATGACCCAGATTCAGAGCTACGATTTACATGCTATATGATACCTTCTTCAAACATTGCCTGTAATTTGAACCAGCTCCGGTTGCTAGCTACTGTATACTTAAGACACAACACCTATAAGATCTACATTAGCCCATTACAACCAGTGAGGCAAAAAACTGGCCTCTTTCAGCTACGCTGTGAGGAAAGATGCATTATAAAAACAGATGCTTCCATGAAGCTGTTTTGATTGCAGTGCGCTTTAAGTAGACCTATTGCTATAATTTGGCATGCAACCACCTTTAAATCAAAGCAAAAGGGGAACACTTAATGTTACAGCCCAATGCAGTCATCATGTGCCACTCACTGGTGCTTGACCGTACCATTAAAACTATTACAGGCCATACTTCAATTAACACAACGGTCACATAGTAATAGCCAGGAGGAAAAGTAATCCCACATCAAATAGGGCGGCAGGTAGCCTAGCGGTTAAAAGCGTTGGGCCAGTAACTGAAAGGTTGCTGGTTCAATTCCCCAAGCCGACCGACTAGGTGAACATTTTGTTGATTTGCGCTTGAGCAAAGTAGTGCCTATAATTCACTTTGGATAAGAGTGTCTGCTGAATGACTAAAATGGAAATATGTGCGCTCTCCCTTGGTTGTTATGATTAGAAGGCATGCTCTGATTATATATAGAGTGTTGAGTGAATACTGCCCCAAGGGAAAAATATTGCCAATTTATATATTTTTTAAATATTTTTATATTTTGTTTATACAAAATGTTGAAATTCTGTTGTCACATATCTTTCTTTCAGAAACAATGTACAGTGGGGCAAAAAAATATTTAGTCAGCCACCAATTGTGCAAGTTCTCCCACTTAAAAGGAAGAAAGGGGCCTGTAATTTTCATCATAGGTACACTTCAACTATGACAGACAAAATGAGAAAAAAAAATCCAGAAAATCACATTGTAGGATTTTTAATAAATATATATTTGCAAATTATGGTGGAAAATAAGTATTTGGTCACCTACAAACAAGCAAGATTTCTGGCTCTCACAGACCTGTAACTTCTTCTTTAAGAGGCTCATCTGTCCTCCACTCGTTACCTGTATTAATGGCACCTGTTTGAACTTGTTATCAGTATAAAAGACACCTGTCCACAACCTCAAACAGTCACACTCCAAACTCCACTATGGCCAAGACCAAAGAGCTGTCAAAGGACACCAGAAAAAAAATTGTAGACCTGCACCAGGCTGGGAAGACAAATCTGCAAGTAGCTTGTAAGTAGCTTGGTTTGAAGAAATCAACTGTGGGAGCAATTATTAGGAAATGGAAGACATACAAGACCACTGATAATCTCCCTTGATCTGGGGCTCCACGCAAGATCTCACCCCGTGGGGTCAAAATGATCACAAGAACAGTGAGCAAAAATCCCAGAACCACACGGGTGGACCTAGTGAATGACCTGCAGAGAGCTGGGACCAAAGTAACAAAGCCTACCATCAGCAAGGGCATTGAAGATGAAACGTGGCTGGGTCTTTCAGCATAACAATGATCCCAAACACACCGCCTGGGCAACGAAGGAGTGGCTTCGTAAGAAGCATTTCAAGGTCCTGGAGTGGCCAAGCCAGTCTCCAGATCTCAACCCCATAGAAAATCTTTGGGGGGAGTTGAAAGTCCGTGTTGCCCAGCAACAGCCCCAAAACATTACTGCTCTAGAGGAGATCTGCATGGAGGAATGGGGCCAAAATACCAGCAACAGTGTGTGAAAACCTTGTGAAGACTTACAGAAAACGTTTGACCTCTGTCATTGCCAACAAAGAGTATATAACAAAGTATTGAGATGAACTTTTGTTATTGACCAAATACTTTGCAAATAAATTAATTAAAAATCCTACAATTAGATTTTCTGGATTTTTTCTAATTTTGTCCGTCATAGTTGAAGTGTACCTATGATGAAAATTACAGGCCTCTCATCCTTTTAAGTGGGAGAACTTGCACAATTGGTGGCTGACTAAATACTTTTTTGCCCCACTGTATGTGTACAGAATGAAGTCACCCACCCTCTGCCCGTGGCTTGGGTTTCTCCAGGCTTCCATCTTGCATCAGCTCAAAGGAGAAAGCCACATTGTGCACCTATATGGGAAAAGAGATCCAGCATGAGGCATGCCAGTCCAGTAAGCAGCTCACTGTAAACTTTCACAATGTAGCCTACCTTTTGGTCAAAATGCTCTGGCGTTAGGAAGAAGTTGAAGAGAGGAACAAAGTAGCCCTCAAGCAGTCCCATCAGTAACACCAGGTACACACCATCAGCAAACTGCATGACAGGTAGAACAACATACCAATAATGACCATGTTCATAAGCAGGTATATTAAAAGGGAAACAAAGTAATCTCACCTGTGTGTCCAATTCAGACACCTCCAGGTTCAACTTGTTCAAGTGCTTGTTCACAAAGGTGATCAGAGTCTGCAATAAGGGCAGGTATTCAGTCATTTTTAATGTTACACAAACAATGAATACCTTCGATTTTTCAAATTAGGATGGAGACTTGCCTTTTTCACCACATTCAGCTTGTCTGGTGCATGGTCAAACAAAGTGTCAAACGCATCTCGCTCTGAAATTGAATAGAGGTTAAATGATTACAATAACAGAATGTTCATTTTAGTAACACAGAAGTAATACAATATAATATATAATGTAATGACTCATTAACTCAAATGAATACATGGTAATATGACACATTTTGAAAATGCTTACCATGTCTTCCTGATAGAGCCCTGCAAGAGAAGAGAACAAAATATTTCAGCACTGGTATCGGACTGTGTAATCACAGCGCTGGAGACCGACATTAGACGAAACAGACAAGTTCAAATGAGAAGAAAAAATTAACTTGGACTTTGTTTAAACTGGAAAATATTAACTGAATGCAGATGGTCTAATCAAGAAAGCCAGGCGGAAAGACAAACAAAGAGATTTGCGTTGTGGTTCTATCCCAGGAGCAGTCCGATCAAACGCTGTGTGGTGGGCCTGCCTGGTGGACATGTGCCCGGGAGGCAGTGGCTTGTCTTTACGGTCCAATCTTCCCCGGCAGAGACATGCTTGAGCAGCTGCTGCCCCTCGCAGGACAACAGCCCAGGGCCCCTCCCTCTTATCTCCAGAGCTGATTTGCACCCGTTGGACCACTATTAATCAGATGCAGCTCCATAAAGCAGTGGTGTGGCTGGCAGGAGCAGAACCCCCAAACCCTCCTCCCCTCACTAAATCTGCCCATCAGCATGGGGCTCCAACTGTCCATATCAACCCCCCAAGGTGTTGGCGTGTCTGCATTGTCTTTCCGCTTTAACGCGAGGCCGGGAGAGGCCGTTCCATTCCCCTCATCAGTCCCTCAATTGTTTCAACTGCTTCAATGCCCAGCGGACTCATTTGCTGACTAATTTGTAAACAGATATTTACAGACATGTGATTCGCCCTATAATCACCTGGTTTTGAATGACCTTTCCAAGGCAAAGTACATGATTGTGTTCGGTTCTCGTCCCTCATACTTATACCTCCATTAACTTTGAATATGGAAAGCAAATGATACAATTAACATAATCGTCACTGACAAGTTTCTAAGGCCATCTTTCCTTAAACATTGGCCTTCATTTTCTTGGCTGCCTCTAAACAATTTTCCAACATTTTCTCTTCATACCCTGAGGGTCTGATAAAGGCCTTGTGGAAGACAGGACAAGTTGGGTAGTTTCATCCAGACATCTGCACATAGTTAGTTAAAAAAGGATGACAGTGAACACATACTCCGTGTTCCCTGTGATCTCTTCCTGAAC
This sequence comes from Oncorhynchus masou masou, assembly GCF_036934945.1. Classification (NCBI taxonomy): domain Eukaryota; kingdom Metazoa; phylum Chordata; class Actinopteri; order Salmoniformes; family Salmonidae; genus Oncorhynchus; species Oncorhynchus masou. The sequence continues at coordinate 66,915,806 of NC_088212.1, forward strand.
CTGGCGAGACTGCAGGATCCCCTCCCGTTTCTGTAGGGAAAAACAGACAATTATGACATTTGACAAATATTTCACTTTTTTCAGGGTTTCCCTTTTCATAGTACAAAATGTATCAGGAAAGGACTATACCTGTACAACCACAACTTGAATGGACACATGATCAGGTAGGCGGATGGGGGCGCGGCAGTGCTGAGACAGCGCCACCAATAAATGGAGAATGGCCACGATGCTTTTAGCATGGACAGCTAGGGGAGAACATAGGAAAGGAAAGAGGGGAGGAACAAGAGGAATGTTATAGTACATCCACTGGGCATTGTCATTTAACAGATGATGCACACGCTGGTGCACTGGAGCAGGGTTCAGATAAGGAATTCTCTTTTTTCACAATTAGCAAGATAGGCGACTCTCAGCTTTCACAATGCCAAGTTGAAGGTTAAACAAAGGTCAAAAACAAAACGATGAACTCCGTGTCAGGTACAAACTGAACTTGTGTCTTTGGGGTAGAAGTAATGTGCCTTTGTTAGAAAACTGTTACAACCAATTCCATTCTTGTTGTCTGTTGTGTCAAAGCGATCCATGTGACTGATACACCGAGCTGCAAATTACAGCTTCTTGAAAGATGGAATTCCAAACATGCTCATTTACCACAAAAATATTACATTTACTATTTAGAGAACCCGTATGTATGGGAGGATATGAGTGAAAAACAAAGGGATTAGCTGTCCTTTGATCACAGTCAGAAACAATCCTATTGATTTCCTCAAGTGCTTTTAGATCATCTACAAAGGATAAACCGAAAATTAAACTGAAATTTAAGAGAATTAGAAGGTTGCAATACACCAAAGAACAATAAACCAATGGAGAAAAAAAACATGGCTTCAGCATATTCTTAAAAAATAAACATGGCAAAAAATCGAATTGAAAAATGATTTTTTTTCGTTGACCTGCTGTGTACCGTGACCTCCCACCACTTGAGACAGGGATTCCTTCTATGGTCATAATGTCAGAGGGTCCGCAGGGTGCAGATTAGTCCAATGTGAACTTTCTCTGTGCCTCTCTGTCACCCAACAAAATGACCAAACAAGCAGGGTAAAAAAGAATAATGACCTTATTACATTACCTTTACATTGTCTTTTACACACACCATTGGCATAATTATAATTTTGATCAACACATTCCAAATGGTTTATTAACAAATTAATAGAATACCAGGGATTCGAGTGAAACAGCTCTCTGTGAAACATGTCACCTACAGTCAATGGTCCATTTGATGTTTCTGATTGAGACCTTCAGAGTGTCGTTGATCTTCTCCAGAACTGTCTGCAACTTCTGCTTCTGGGCTATCTCAGACTGGGTCACCTCAGCCACATTCAGCCGCTCACCCTCCAGCTTCTCTGTAATACAAAGATAAATAAATATGTTTTATTGTCACATACAATGAGAACACAGGGAGGACCATCAAATCCAATTGGAATCAGACAAATACCAGAGGATAATGTGCTGCATTGCAAGCATAGAAGGGATGTTTTGGAGGGAATTAAATACTTTACCAAATAGTTTCTGCAGAACCTGCCCATCGTAGAGGTCCTCAGCCAGGTCTTTGACAATGATTCTCTCCCCCACCAGCACATCATTGATCCAGTCTATGAGTACCTGCATACAAAACCTTATATAGAAATTAACAGGCACATACAAACTGTACATTCATAAGGCACATAATATCGCTTTCCAATGCTTTGATTGTGACATACGGCAGTCATTTCATATCTCACACCTTCATCAGTTCTTGCAGTTTGGGGTCATTCCTGGAGTTAGGGTCAACCATGGTGCGGACCTCATTCTCCTCTAGAACCACACACACACACACACACACACACACACACACATAGAATATAGACAATGAGAGAGTGCATGAGAGTTTGCTGACGACACAACAATGAAGATGGTCTATAGGGTGGAGGTCGGAGAACCGGCAGTGTGGTGCCAGGACAACAACCTCTCCCTCAATGTGAGCAAGACAAAGGAGCTGATCATGGACTACAGGAAAAGGTGAGCCAAACAGGCCCCCATTAACATCAACAGGGCTGTAGTGGAGCAGCTCGAGAGTTTCAAGTTCCTTGTTGTCCACATCAGCTAAAAACTATCATGGTCCAAAAACACCAAGACAGTCGTGAAGAAGACACAACAAAACATTTCCCCCCTCAGGAGACTGAAAAGATTTAGCATGGGTCCCCAGATCCTCAAAAGGTTCTACAGCTGCACCATTGAGAGCATCCTAACAGGTTGCATCACCACCTGGTATGGCAACTGCTCAGCATCTGATCGTAAGGCCCTACAGAAGGTAGTGCGTACGACCCAGTACATTACTGGGGCCAAGCTTCCTGCCATCCAGGACCTGTATAATAGGCGGTGTCAGAGGAAAGCCCATAAAATTGTCTGAGACTCCAGTCACCCAAGTCATAGACTATTTTCTCTGCTACTGCACGGCAAGCGGTCCCGGAGTGCCAAGTCTAGGACCAAACACCTTGAGCTTCTACACTCAAGCCATAAGACTGCTGTAAAAAATGACCTCAACTAACCTGTACCCCCGCACACTGACTCGGTACCGGTACTCCCTGTATATAGCCTCATTATTGGGTTACTTTTACTTGAGTTTATTTGGTAAATATTTTCTTAACTCTTCTTGAACTGCAATGGTGGTTAAGGGCTTGTAAGTAAGCATTTCATGGTAAGGTCTACACTTGTTGTATTCGGCGCATGTGACAAATAACATTTGCTTTGATTTGAAAGAGGGAGAAAGAGAGAGCATATGTGTGTGTGTGTGTGTGTGTGTGTGTGTGTGTGTGTGTGTGTGTGTGTGTGTGTGTGTGTGTGTGTGTGTCTGTGCGCGTGGGCATGCGATACACTGCAGGAGTGAAGGTGGAGGCCTTACCCAGCATGGTGTCCTCTGGGTCCAGCTCAAAGGGGATGGGGCTGAGTGGCAGGTTGATGGCATTCATGCCCTCCTCCTGGAGCTCAGACACTGCAAAAGCAGAGAAGCAGAGACCTTTAGTGGCGTGACTCAATGTGTGACAGGCTAATTATTATACAACTGTGCTGAGACCTCCATTGAGTTAATAGGCACAAACAATGTGTCCAGCAGAGAAAATCGGAGGGCAATTCAAGTAGCATCATCAACACACAACATTGGCCCTCATCATCTCAGCAGTAAAGCTCACATGTACACAAATAACAGAGTGAGTCTTTCCTCCACTCACCTAAGGTTGTCCTCTACACTGATTCCACCCAATTTAGGGCTCTTTTCTTTAGGTTAAGCTGTGCTCTTCATGCCAGGTTGTCAGTATTATGGCACATTGGTCTTACCAGGAAAAGTTGGCTCACAACGCATGTCTCTAATTATAACCGGTTATCTTTGGTCACGTTCGGGTTAGCCAGGAGAGAGAGAGCTCAGTCTAGCTTTGATCAATAAGAAGAAGCGCCTCATTGTAGCCAGTGATAATACTACATGGGGAGATTCCCAGAATGAGCCAATCACACTATTACCGTAAATTGGAGTAGATGTAAGAGAGTGTATGTCTATTAACTAAGCATTCATGGTTAGTTGCTCTGATAGCTCAGACCATGCTGATAGCCATTACCTCTTTGAAAAAAAGCTTTCTCTCTGAGACACATCGCCCCACACAGGACAAGGCCATCCTCTCCATCCAGTTGCTAGGCGTTCATAGATCTAGGCTCGGTCTCAAGCTGCTGTCCTGAGCATCCGCCTCCTTCCCTGATCATTTCACTTACCTCGCCTGGCGTTGTGCAAATTGGCACATGTGGGGAATTCACACAGGTGATGTGACAACCTGACCACTCTGTCTGGCCATGGTGCCAGCACTGCTAGTTCCTGTCCGGACCAGTTGATATGTCAGTAAGATCCCTATAGCACTGATGCAGAGCTGCATAACATAACGTGATAAAGGCCTGCAGAACAAACTACTATATGTTTTTTTTCAGTTTCCTCCCAAACAGAGAAAGCGCCCCCTGGAGATGTCAACATCCTGTTAGTAATCAACACCAAGATCTCCCTCTGCTGTTCAGGCCTAACCCACAGAGACACCTTCCTCCTTCCTCACACTAAAAGAGCTGCATCCATTTGGTTCTTCAACAAATTGTATAACCAACGCAAAAGCGTCATCTGGATAATGTAAACCTCTCTGTCTGTCTCTGTCTCTCTGATCTGAAAGGTCTGCTCCTCAGTTCACAGGCAGAGACACAACATGGTTTACAGTAACACTCATATGATTGAAATACTGTATGTTGCTGTCATGGCAGCGGAGAGGCCCTCCATGGAACAGACCCCTACGGGACCAGGTTGGACGGTATTTGTTCAGTATTTTGGTGAATGGGGCTCAGCTGCACACTCACTTTCACATGCCCCTCAGGAGTATATATAGGGCATGTCTGTATCAAAAGATACACTTCAAATGTAATTAATAAAAAAGGGGTCAAAGTGTCTTCCAAGAAACATAAACAATAATAGAGCTTCAGACATTTAATCATACTTGATGCTTGCTCATTTACCAAAAAGATTCAACAAAAACTCAAGTGCTTGTCTAATTCATACTTAATTGAAGGTATGATTTAAATAAATGTGAAACTATGAAAGCCTTGGCAGCCTCTGGTCTGAACTCAGGCAGTGGTTGTGCTGGAGAGAGCATGCAACTTTTCCCTCATTCCTTGGTGAACACATCTGTGATGGAATATCAGCAGCCTCTTATCCTTACATGGCAGTAGCTCAGCCATGTGTACTGTAAACACAGACACACACAGCCTTCTTCTGCTATGGCTTGGACAAACACAATGTAATACAACTCAAATAGACCCTGTCCCCCTCACCAAAAACAAAATGATCAAAATTATTATCACAGTTATTTGATGATAGATTCAGACATCAAACATGAAGAGGGCCTTTCAATCACCATCCCCGTTGTCGTATAACAAAATGATGTCATGGAAATAGACACACCTCAGCAATTACTCGTGGGCCTATACTATTGCCGCGTTCAAAACAACTGTGAACTCAGAAATCTCCGACTTCATTCTTCAGTGTGTTCAAGACAACTGGGAACTTGGGGGGGAGAACGAGCTCCGACTGGGAATGTTTTTTTTTTTTCATCCACCTCGGAATTCAAAGTCGGCAACTCTGGCATCTTTCTAGAGCCCCGAATTTCCGACATGAAAATCACATACGCCATGATTTGACCTAGTTTTTTCCGAGTTCCCAGTTGTCATGAAAGCACCATATAGCAACGTTTCTTAACTTGTTTTCACGCAAAAACTGTCATTAATCTATTCAACAAAATTATTAATTCTGAAGAAAAAAAACGGTGGAATGTGTATATTTATAGCATATAGCCTAATGTAACTTACTGTTCAACAGGAATCGTATTTTATTTATATATTTTTTAGCTTTCGTGATGTCAACCTTTTTATGTAGATGCCTTAATAATAAATACAAAATATAGCCTAATGAACGAACCTTCTTTTGCCTTTTTTCTTCTGGCCAAAGTTCCCCCAAGTTTTCCGAGGAAAGAGTCATCTTTTTTTCTTGAAGGTGGTGATTTTGGAGTCGGAGAAGAAGGTGATTTCTGTGGCGAAGAAGCCATTTCCAGTTTTTACTGGATATTCAAGCTATTGAGACTGTTGTAGCCTATCATAGAAACACAACTTTCTGCTTGTCAAAGTTTACGGAATAGACAACGACGGAAACGGAATTCCAAGTATTTACGCAGCCATCTGACTTCTCCCTGTTATTTGATTCCCGTACACATCCCGTTCCCACCCACATTTTATGGATATGGAAAAATAAGATAGCCTATGTCCAGCTATGAGGAATAACGGTATAGTGAAGCATGAGCCGATAATATAAAAGAATCAGAGGGTTTTCGATTATATTCATAGGAAAATTAAGTCCAGCGAAATTATCAAACGTATTTTTCCACTATCCAGATTTATTTACTTTTAGCAATATAATTCTACATCAGTTTTATTTTACTTTTGCTAAACATGAGTTTCCATGGGGCTAGAACAAGGCCAATATAGGAAACATCCCCAATGATATACAGCACACTCGTTCTGCCGTCCTAACATGGAGTGTAACAAAGTTGTTCAAGGAACCCCTATCCTTAATGGGGGAGAATGTGTAAGCCAAGGCAGCGGACTCAATCAGTGTTCAGCCAGATCAATACATGATTGCTTATTTACCTCGTTCTGCTAATGATCTGGTGAACTTGGTCTAACTAGCACAGCTGACCAGGCAAGTGGGAGCTGTTAGTAAAGCAAGGACATTCAAGCCTACTTGACAACACAGGCCTACACATTTCTGCCACATTATTTACTCCAACATCTTGGGATGTAATCAAATATGCAGATGATAATAAATACATTTTTGTGTGTTGTTTTTACATTAATAGTAACATACTCTTGCTGTCTAGTTTTATGAAAAACGTTGGGTGAACAAAAGGCCTATTGTGCAGCCAGTGCAGCCCTTTTGCCCTCTCTTTTGATACAATTATGTGAACAAAGCCATGTAAACAAAATGCACAATGGCCCTGGCCTTGCCCTGGGCTGTCATTAGAGGAGACATTTCCCATGCAGTACTGTTGGACTATCTGTGGCATGGCCCTGGTGCAGACAGTGAGGAGCCCCTCTGGTCAGGACGTCTGGGGCCTCTTCACCCAAGAGCTCTAACATTGAGTTTGACCCATCTGACCAAGCTTTCAAATGCATTTCTCACTAGACTGACATTCTCTTATTTGACAAGAGATGGACAGATATGCTCATAGAATCTTGTTTTAAGGCAGGCTTTAAGAATGACATAATCAAATTGACTCATATTAGCACTCAACTGATATGACTAAGAGCATGCTTACCAACTTATAGGGTTTTCTTCTGCCATCAGGAGTCATACAGCAAAAGGAATAGAAGTCCTAGATACAGCATTTCACCTGAAACATGGTTTATAATTAACACATGTAGATATTACTCTTCTGAGATACATTTACTGTAACAATGTGTTTTTTTTTGCTTATGGGAACATTTGTCTTGTTTCATTTAAGGGAATGATTTGGAAAGTGCTAAGAAAATGAAATTGTGAATTTTATTTATTTCTCCTCTCCACAACGTTCTATTTTCATTGCCACTCACAGTTTCTGTAATTTCATTGCAATTTCAACCTCAGATTGCTGTTCTTTTTTAATGCTAATCATTGTTATTATATAACCTGTGTGAACGACAGTTTTTTCCATTTAAGATAAGGGCATTTACATGAAAATATGAAATGCTCTCAGGGTCAATCCACAGTCACATTGCAGTCCACAGGGATGAGCAGAGCAGACAGGCAGATACAACAACGAACAGTGACCTCTGCAGTGGATTCCATTTTACACCAGCATTCTACCAATGACCCTTGCTGTGCCATACTCAGTTCTGTGAAAGACAGTGAGGGGTAAGAGCAGGGCCACTTCACATATTCTTTGCATGACTGAAACCTCATATCCGTCTTTGCTCTGCTGTTAGAGATACGTTTCTGAAATCACATTCAACATGTCCCTGCAGCTTCTGTTGTGTTGTTCACATGCGGAGGTGGGAATGTAACTCTTTAGACTAGATACAATTAATGAGAGAGATCTGTGATAGGGCTTGTGTGATTATTTGTCAGTGCATGTGTTCTCCCATGGCCGTGTAAGCTCTGTTAGATTTTCCCCTGTGCTGGAGGATCCTGCTGTGGTGTGAGGCATGAGGAGCACGTTAAAGAAGAGTGGGAGCACTGAGCCCACAGCCCTCCTCCTTACACCTCCACATCCCCTCGACCTCAGCATCCGGCCTCCTCTGTGCCTTCTAAACTCCCCGCTGTGGTCATCTCCACAGACACAAAGAATAACAAAGAACACAACTCTAAAACGCTCCCTTTCCTCTCAGTGGAGTCCCACCTCTCTATCCACCATCCAGGGCCATGCACCCTGTCACCCTACACCACGGACTACTGTCTCATCTGAACCCTTAGGTCATGAGTGCAGCTCGCAGGTGGACTCCCAGAACACGCTGATCATAACGTACTGAATTAACAACATGTATTTTGACTGATGCAGTGCTGTTGTTTCAGAACGGTGACCAGGTTAAGGACGGTCAAGTTCACAGGCAGAAGGCTCCTCAGATGCAGCGGTGACACACACAAACACATGTGCACACATCAAAACAGGCTTGAGTTATCACTGTGATACTTGACTTGCCCTCCATAACTGGTCTCAATTAACCCCAGCTCTCACCAATTCCATCTCCAGGCATTAAATGCTGTGTCCGTGACAGACAAGTAATCCAATGCCAAAGAGATCATCTGTGCAGTTTGGTTGGGCTAAATGCTTTTAAACTGCATCTCTGTTCTCTTCAATTACGTAAGCAAGGAGTGTGTGCCGAGTCTAAATGACTTTGCATGATTTGTTCTCAGCTGGTAATTTAATTTAATATCACTAGCCAGTTAATAGGCAGATAACCCTTAGGTACTGTATTATATAGCATCTGGTACCTCCACTTGCCCAAGCATCTGTTCCATGATAAATAACTGACGTCAAAAGGTGTGGTTATACAAAATGTATGAAACAAATTAATAGAAGTGGTTATCACAACTGACAGCTAGCTATTTAGCAAGTTCTTAAAATAGAAACAGAACTTTTTAATTTCCTTCAACTGATAGATTTCATTAGAATCTGTGTCAGTATTGGTCACATGTTGGATCTGACAGGTTGGCACACGGTCACATTGTTTGTCAGATTGAGATGTGACTGATGGTCGTGGTATTCAGAGCACCTTAACCTTTCCATTGGGAAGATAATGCAGTCTGTCCTGTAAAACTTGGCCTGTTTGACACCAAGCTGCCTTATCTTACAATAGAGAGGTGAGCCATATGATGGGAGCCAAACACTAGGGATCAAACAGACCCTCCCTTGAGCAATACGATTATTCAGGCAAGATTTCATCCTGTTGTGAATGACATTAAGCATGGAGCAGCCAGTGTGGTCTGATAGGAGAGATATCAAATCAGCCACCATGCATATTGTGATACCAACATAAACCTGCCTGAAGCTGATGGTTTAACTGGTTCAGTGAGCTGAACAAGTGAGAAAGTTGGAGACAGAAAGAGAAAGAAAGTGTTTCCGATTCTATTGGTATGCTGTAGGCCTTGGTTCTTTTAAACATGTTTATGCTGGCCAATGCCTGAACCCACATATTAGACAATTACATAGAGGCATTTTTGGGTAATTTCCATGATCTCTTGATATGAGCCTCTTTCTAAACAACAGTGCTTTCTAGTGGTTACCTGTTCCAATGACATGTTAGAGGACATGAAATAGAATCAGTAGGATAGAATCATTACACTGTTATGAGCTGTGGTAGATGGTAGTTGCCAACCCGTAAATGACTCATACGTGATCAGTTAATAACTTAGATAACCTAATTTGACCCATTTAGTTTATTTTCCCATAGTTGAGATCACAAAAGTTACTGTGAGAACTAGAGGCCAGAGGGTATTGCTATTACGTAGCAGAGCTGCACAGCAACGGGTGATGACAGAGGAGGAAGGAAGGGGCAAGAGGTACAACAGGAAAAGGAAATGGTGGAGACAAGAGAGGAAGACCTTACAGACAGAGAGGCAGACATGCAGTATAGTGGCAGAGGAGAGACAAAGTAAGGGAGAGTGAGAGACACAGGCAAACATACATACCCGCACATACAGGCACGATATATTAATATCTCATCACCCTCCCTCTCCTGGGACAGTGGCATAGATCAGGGATCAGGCTGAGGGGAAGGTGTGAGTCAGAGTAGAAAGTGGAGAAAGTGGAGCCATATCGAACTGTTATTGGAAACAGTGATTCCGCCAGTGGGTGGCATCAGAGGCTCAACGTTAGTCTCATCCAGGCCAGATAGGAAAAACAGTTCTCAGTCCCTGAACCAGCTGCATATTACTATTAGGCAGTGATTTACAAAGCACGGCTGCTGAATAGAAAATGCCATGTCAAGGCGGTCAACTCTAATTGACTGTCAAGAGAGTGTACCACTTCAGTTGAGTGTAATTTCTCTTTGCAAGTAATTGTTCTGTAATTTCTGGAGACATTAAATAGCTCAAATGCCACTTAAAGAAATTGTAGCTTGCCCCTGGTTCCTGCTTGCATAAACAGTTTTTTTCATTTTTTACAAATCATTTATTATATTCTGTCCTGTTGATCACTCAATTACTAAATAATGTCAGCTATGCACATTTACCCTTGACTTGATAGCTCCAATGGCTGAGGTAAAACAGTTGGCATTTCTCAATTGACAATCTCAAATCTATGCTAAGGGTTGAATGCTCTGAAGGCAGCAGATTAATGAAATAAAATATCTACTTTTATACAACACCAAAGAGACACATAGCTGTGTGTGTCATGATTTATCTCACTGAATACATTGCTTTTACAAACCTCCTTTGTTATTTAGTCAAGAAACACTTGGCCTTCTGTAGACCTTTCAATGTTTTTAGGGGTCACATTTCCTCAGCTTCTCCCTGATCTCTGCTGTACTGGAGGAGGGAGTGAGGTATAACCTGCTGACCCCAGTAGCTTTGATTACATCACAGCACACACACCATTGGTCCGTCACACTGTGTGATGCAAAGCTTCTGAACAAAATGTCCAGGCTGTGATAGGTTGAAGGGACAAGTGGATGATACTAGAAAAAAAGAGTGCTTCAATAGTATGTACCTCTGTTGTGATTACATTAAATCAAGCTTTCCCCTTAAAAGCCAAGCTAATGGAAGGTATTGGATACGGGTGATAATACAGCCAGGGACATATGCTTTGGCAGCTAGTATAATACATTGATTGTATGTTTCCTTTGAAATAACTGTATTCTTTATAAACAGTACACACAATTTAAAAAAAAAACACTTCAAATTCTAAAGTAGATGCTTTAAAAAAAAGGTATTCTAGTGGTGTGGGATGGCATGTAGCATAGAGGTTAGAGCGTTGGGCCAGTAAGCGAAAGTCTCCGGTTCGTATACCCGAGTCGACAAGGTGAAAAGTCTGTCGAAGTGCCCTTGAGCAAGGCACTTAACCCTAATTTGCTCCAGGGGTGCTGTACTACTATGACTGACCCTGTAACACAACACATTTCACTGCACCTATCCTGTGTACTGTATGTGACAATAAAACATCTTAATCAGGTGTGATGAGAGATGATTTCATGGCTGTTGAATAAGACACAAGACACTGATGGAGCATATGGGGAAAGAGAACTGACTCCCTCCTGTGAGAACCATGAACCATATCTGGCAGGACGACAGTGGATTGGCTGAGGAGAGAGTTGTATGGTTTGACATGTCCCCTTTGACCTCATCACCAAAGAATCCTTTCTGGCTCTCACGGATCCAGAAAGAGCTCCAGAAACCCATCCAGGAACATGTCTGCCTGGGACAGAGGAACTTAACCCATCCAATCATACATTTTAATTTAGGAGACTAGACATGGTAAGTAGACTAAATATAGGACATGCTCTGTAAAAGGAGTTCATGTTTAGGATTTACTTTGAGTACTGGGCCTGTATACTATGTGATGCTGAACGGCTCGACTTAAACATGTTACCCCTATGTGTACTATTCTATGTGCCATATCAACCCATGGGGAGAACAACATTGTGATATTATGAAAGAATGACAGTAAACTGGATCAAGATGGCAAATCACTTTATTTACATTTGTTGCTTTAGGTCATACATAAAGCAACACAGAATCTCCATGAGAAAAGCAGGCTGCATTTGAAGTCCCATAAAACATTGTTCCATGTATTCATTTAAGACAACATGAGCTAAGAACCTGTTGGGAGATTCATTCCCTTTGTTTGTGTGGGTCAAGAAAAAGTTATCCTGGGTGACAGCGTCTGGAAGAGAGAAAGAAAAGATGGCAAAAGATGGGAGAAAAAGTGGCATGCCTTTACATGACAGAAAGCTGTCTGTCAATTGTTCAACATGCACTCGGGAAGACCAATGCAGTCCACACACCACAGTTTCCTTGTTATGCATGCAGACACTGAAAAGACAGTCTCTTAGAAGATGTGACTTTGAACATCATGGTATTATGATGTGTTTCAACCTATAACAAGTGTGTGCTGTAGTTATGGTTCTGTTGGGGGTGCTGGACACAGACATTAGTAGTTTAATAACTTCATAGGTTCCAGGGAATCCCACATATTTAGCCTCACTGACGTGTTTTACCATTTTATTTTCAGGACAACCAGGGCTACAAGTAGAACATAACATTTTACATAAACAGTTGTATTCATGAGTTTTATTGACAAATGTCTATAAAAGAACAAGGTCCAGCCCCAAAAAAAGCTGATTAAAAATGAGTATATAATAATTACAATTGTAAATTCAAAAATGGTTTGCTTAGTGGGAAATTAATATCCAACTAGTCAGTGACAACTGTGTGGAGCATGGAGTTTGTGACAGCAACTATGTGAGTTTATAGACACTATGTCCTGAGATTTCCTATGATCTACTAAGAAGAACCTCTTACCTCCTGACAACTCTTGATTGGCTTATGAGCGTCATAGAGCAGACCAGATTACATTTACGTGTCTGTGAGAGTCTTAGCCTTTCAGAGTACGGTCATAATAGTTTGTAGATTAGACATTTTTGTGAGAAGAATTGTTTTTGGGATCTAATATCGGCGGATGCAGACGAAATAGAAAAATCCTATGCTAAAAACTGCTGTCGGTAGCTCAAACACAGGGTTAGAAGCATTTTTTACTTGTGTGTGGAAATGCTGACAGTAATTGGACTAATCTAACAAAGCATTCACTCCAAAACATTATTCACAAAACCATGTGACCATGCAGGTGATCACCTTCAGAATGGCATGTCTCCTAACCAATCAGGAGGCCCATCATCAGAAAGTTGAAAATAGACTTCCAAGTGAACAAGAATAGAAATGAAAGGAAGGAAATATAGTAGGTTAGAATATAGAGAAAAATCAGAGGAAGGATTAAATCCAGTTACAATGCATAGAAACTTTGCAATTGTTAGATAACATGAGATTGTGCTATTCAACAACATGCAATTTAGCACTGTACAGTGTACTGCATGAATGATGTAACTTCTGGTTAGGGCTGAAAACACTTCTCATTTTTAAAGTGCACCAACTGTATCTTTGGAATTTGTATTGGTAATAAAGCTGAGATCCTGCTATCATACTTAACATGGTTATTAACAGTGAGATGAGTGGCAAGCACATACACACCACAGCATTCAAACATAGCCTGTGTTATCATGTCTGATTCAGTCCTTCTGAACTATTCAATTCAGCAATATTCTTAACATTCTGAAAAACATATTGAAGTAAAATAGACCTGTACAAATAATAAAAATGAAGAAAAACCTCCTCTATTACAAACATACAACAACTCTTTAGAAGATTGTCTCTTATTCCACCTGATCAAACAGTAAATAGAATTTGGCCTTGCATCTGTTTCACCAACAGGTGGCAGCAATGAGTAAGCATTAAACAGTCCATGAACTGGAGTAGTAAACCAAAGCCCATGTCCATGAAACCTTTTCCCCTTTTTAAGTACAACGGACAATGCACAAAAATACTGGAGGCACTGGGCCATAAACTAAAGTAATAAAAGTTATCATAATGTGTTGCGAAAGTACACTATGGTCACGGTGTCATACGAGATCTTACAATAAAAACATGAACATTTTAATTTGTGTCAAACTATATTGAAATTGAAAAAAAAGATGAGAAAATCTTGTCGAGCACAGATCCACGTTGGCCCCCGACCCGACCCCGACCCTGACCTGTGAGTTCAGCAGGGTTTAGTAAACGTGCAGCGTCAGCACTAGTCATTATCCAAGGCCTGGACAGCCATTAGGCAGCCATTAACTCCCACACCATTCATCAGGCATCAGCCACAGGTCAAGGCAGCTACCCAAGTTAAAGTGCTTCAAGTCAGTCTTTTCATTTAGATTACTTTTTCCACGCAAAAAAATCTATCATTACCTGAGTTAAGCCACGTAAAAACTGGCTCGACTTTGACAGCCAGTTGTTGAAAGACTCAACTCTAGAGCAATATAGATTGGATGATTTCAGCAGTCATATCAACAACATACCGTAAATGATTTAGACCACCATGAAACCATGTACAGCACATTACCCCTCATCATAAAGAAAACTGTCATGTTCATGAAAACATCGCACGTATCACAGTCCAAGCTACCACTTGGGAAATGTTATTTGTTCTTTGGTTGGTGTAGGACTAGATCTAATGCACTGACAGCTACATATTCTGTGAGAAAATATTATCAAGGTGCTTGTACACATGGTCAAACGGTAGCTTGCCATCATATGACATGGCACAAATGCAAGATACGCCAGTTAATGTTCGGCCAGGCTTCAGACCCTATTGCATGAAGGTTAGGGATAGGGATAGGGTTAGGGATAGGGTTAGGGTTAGGGTTAGGGTTAGGGATAGGGTTAGGGTTAGGATTAGGGATAGGATTAGGGATAGGGATAGGGTTAGGGATAGGGATAGGGTTAGGGATAGGGATAGGGATAGGGTTAGGGATAGGGATAGGGTTAGGGATAGGGATAGGGATAGGGTTAGGGATAGGGATAGGGTTAGGGATAGGGATAGGGATAGGGTTAGGGATAGGGATAGGGTTAGGGATAGGGATAGGGTTAGGGATAGGGTTAGGGTTAGGATTAGGCTTCCCTCCCTGGTGGGCCTCTACATGAGCCTATGGCCTAGGTGTTCCTCCAGCCACAGCAGTAGGGGCTGGATGGACTGGGAGACAGGCCCGGTTTCAGAGTACATCTGCAGCAGCACCTCCTGGAGCATGAACAGCAGGGGCACTCCCAGGCTCAGCAGCTCATACAGGAAGACATAGTCCTGCACATTGGCTCTAAAGTGGAGGCCCGCAGCCTGGGCCGTACCATGCACCCAGCGAGACAGGAGGCGGGGGGAGTCACACACAGCCCGGGTCACACTCAGGGGCCAGCTCAGGCACTTCCTCAGGCGGGAGCTGATGGTACCTGGTGACTGGCTCTGCCGTCCTTCTGTTGTGTCACAGTCAGGAGTCTGTGTCCCTGATCCCTCCTGAACCCCGGCTCCCTGAGGGAAACACCCATTTAGTCACAAAGATGTCCCACAAATGAACATCAAAATGACAATGGCAAGTGGATGATTGAATGATCCAGAACAATTACCAGATGTGAATTGAATGTCCTCCGATGGTTCATTCCATTTTTACGTTGTGTGAAGTGCAGCTTGCAGTACAACTTGCCTAATTGAACATGATCAAAGGAGGATTTAGAAAAATTGGCACATAAACAGTTAATTATCTCTACCCGGCACAGACAGAAGAGTACTGGCCACCCCCCAGAGCCTGGTTCCTCTCTAGGTTTCTTCCTAGGCTCCTGCCTTTCTAGGGAGTTTTTCCTAGCCACCGTGCCGCTACATCTGCATTGCTTGCTCTTTAGGGTTTTAGGCTTGGTATCTGTATAGCACTTTGTCACAACTGCTGATTTGATAGATTGATTGATTGACAGCAAGCGAACATCTAAAACTTAGTGTTGGGAAACACATACCCTGCTCAGAGTCGAAGGCATGGCCTCCCTGGCGCAGGATGGAGCCACAGGTGTCACAGCGAAAGCACTCCCTGTGGAAATAAAGTCCCTCAGCACTGATCCTTTCCACCACGTACACGCGCTTCTGACAGGAGTGACACTGGTCACCAGACCCAGGGAACTCCCTCCGCAAGGAACCCTGGGAAACAGAACAGAGAGGCAGACAGTGCTACAAACGATGTCAGACCAGAAAATGACGATAATAAGGGAGTGATGCACTTGTGTCAGATTCCACAACTTTGACACTAAAAGGCCTTATGGCCGAGTTTGGCCTTTAGTTCACAAAGCATAAAGAGTCATAGAGTCCTGCAAAGAATAATCATCCCAATCCTTATTTTACACAATCACTCTTCATCTGACTCAGAGCCAGGGCCTGGGACATAGTCTATGTTCTTCACCAAGATAAGGGCTGTTGTTCAAGGCTGGTACAGTCTGAGTGGCTGCATGCTCAGCCAGACATGCTTACCGGAGACAGAGGCGCTGGGGGTGAACAGGGGGAGGAGGCTTTAGGCCTGTGGTCAGTCTCATAGAGGGTGACCAGCGTCTCAGCCCTGGCTGCTATAGCCAGAGACACCTTCCCCACCGTCCTCTGACATGCAGCAAGGAGGAAAAGACAGGAGGAAGACAGGGAGGACGAGAGGTAGGAAGGGAGAAAGAGAGTAAGAATAAAGGTCAGAATGATAGTCCACATCGTAGACAGACAGACAGACAGACAGACAGACAGACAGACAGACAGACAGACAGACAGACAGACAGACAGACAGACAGACAGACAGACAGACAGACAGATAGATAGATAGATAGATAGATAGATAGATAGATAGATAGATAGATAGATAGATAGATAGATAGATAGATAGAGACAGATAGACAGATAGATAGATAGATAGATAGATAGATAGATAGATAGATAGATAGATAGATAGATAGATAGATAGATAGATAGATAGTGATTTGATTACTTTGTTCTCTGACTAAGGCCACGGTTGGGGAAATTAGCAAAGTTATTTCATCAAAATAAGAGTCTCAGTTCAAAAGTATGACCACAGAAGAGGAGGGAATGTTTTCTCATTATGGTTAGCTGGTGGGCCTGTCTGGATGCTTCAGATTGCACTGACTGCACGGTGCTGGCTCAAAATGATCAGAAATCTGTGGACAGGGAGGGGCAGTCTAACCCACAAAGTGCAGCACCACAAAAATATATTCAACCATTGCATGAGAGGCCCCAGGATAGCTAAAAAAACATCTCAAATGCTTCTTGCATGCAAGACCTTTGTGTCTACACGTGTCCTTTGTGATTTAGAGAATAGTTCAAGTTACTTTAGCAGGCATGTGGCGCTGGGGGCAAAATACCTGTTTGACGTTGTTAAAACCAGGTTCTGGCTTTGGTTGTAGTATTGCAGTGCATTGTTGTTGGGATATATATGTGGAGCCACTGCTGTGACACTGAAACAGCAACATGACTGTGATGTTAATAACTACAACTGTAATTTACAAGCAAATTAGATTCAAAGTTAAACAAATATATACTTCTAAAATATATACAATTTACCAGATTACATCATGTTTAAAATCAAACAGACAGCACTTCATGTTGTGTTTCTCTGAGAAGCAGCAGGCTCTGCATATAGAAATGATGTGGCCATATATAGTGCTATGGTTTGGAGGCACACAAGAGTCACTCACCACATGTGACTCATTCAAGGGATCTCTTTGCATTTCTTTCTTACAAAGCTGCATATCTAGTGCACCAGATTGACTGGTCTTTGGTTTTCCATGAAGAATGAAGGAATTAGAGGAAACAGAGAAGAAAACTTAGTTTAACTGTTCAGTGACAGATAAGGGATAGATTAGTGCATCAAAATAATAGCATCATGTCTGCTCTGACATTAGGGGATATGGGTTTCATGATGACAGACAGATGGTGAGAAATGGATGTGCTTGTTTTCACCTTGAGTTGGAGTAGAATGGATGAGGATGAAGACACGTTTTGAGGGAGTGAGAAGGTAGAAAGGGTGATTTCTGGACAAAGGAGGGAAGTGACTTTAGGAGTGGGAGCAGGGAGGATGGGAGGAGAGGTAATGGTCTGTTCAGCAGATCCAGGCTAGGGTGGGAATGGGAAAAAGAGGAATGGAAAGTCAAAGAGGGAGAGGATTGTTAAAAGAGAGACTGAGAATCAGATAGGTTAAATGATAGTTGGCATGCTCAGTTTGATGGGCTACAGCACCTGGCATTCAATGGCACTCTACCGTCCTATTGACCAAGCCCCAACCTGCTTAGTCTCCACTCAAGAACACTACATTCCATTTCCATGTCAACTCAGTTATAGTGCTACAGATTAAAGATGTGTAATATCTCTGCATGATGAATATTGAATGATCACAGAGGTTTTAGCATAGCACACAATGATAGGGACACAGCACGCATTTCACCCTAAGGTCTACTACTGTATTCGGCGCATGTGACAAACATAATTTGATTTGATTTGACATGCTGAAACACAGACATGGATGTGGTTATTTATACCTGATGTTGAAGTAGACAGGAAGAGGAGGAAGATGGAGAATATGTATGAGGGGGTGAAAATGTAGAAAGGGTGATTTCTGGACAAAGTACTGATGAAGAGATTTTAGGATGGGGAGCAGGGAGGATGTGAGGTGAGGGAATGGTCTAACTCTGTCTAGCAGATCCAGACTAGTGTGGGAATGGGAAAGTCAAAGAGAGGAAGATATTATGAGCATCAGATGGGAGTTAAATTAGAGTTTGCATGCTTAGTGGGTTGGGCCTCAAGCCTAAAATGCCTGGTATTCCATGACACTGCATTCCATTGAAATGGAAATTCAGACAGATTTAGATAAAACGTGTATTTCGCCATGATAAATGTTCAATGGTCAAAGGTTGTAGGATGACACACAGTGGTAGGAACACATACAAGACAGTGAGACAGACATGGATGTGGTTATTTTTTACCTGAGGTTGGGGCAGACAGGATGAGAATGAGGAATAGGGATGAGGAGGTGAGAAGGTAGAAACGGTGATTTCTGGGTAAAGGTATAATGAGGTGACTTCTGGACTTGGGTTAGGGAAGATGGGATCAGACTGAGGGAATGGCCTGTTTATCAGAATCAAGCTAGGTGAGGAATGGGACAGGGGAGATTTGCAAATGAAAAGAGAGGGAGAGGATTGTTAAAGGAGAACTTTGAGTGTTAATAATTAGATATAAGTTACAATGAGAACTGGCGTGCACAGGGGGATAGGCTTTAAGCAAAGGTATTCCGTGGCACTCTCCTATCATAGTATTAACTAAACCCCAACCTGCTGAGCCTCAACACAACAGCTTACCTTGGTTTCCACTGAGATGGAAACTCATTTAAAGAAGGTGAGCAGTTTCTTTTTTGATGATAAAATACCATGGAAATACCTTTTCCTGTAATGGAAATTGCAATATGATGACTACTCTAGCACTAAACACCTTGCTTGATGATTGCAGCCTCTTTCAGTGAAGCACAGAGAACCCAGTGCAACCTTTCAACAGTGTCCATGCTGAAACCCTCTGAGTCTCTGAGCACACAGAGTAGGCGAATTACCATCACAGACAGAGCTGAGAGAGGAGGCTACCTAGTTTTCAGCCTGACCTCTCTTCTGCAGGTCTGTCTCAGTGGGAATATAGAATCACAATGATTTCTGCTTAAACAACTAACTGCCTGATGTGTTTTCACAGGGGGTTATATTGTTTTAAAAAAGCCTTGTTGAAACCCACAACGTAAACAGTCATATATTGACTGACAGTAAAGGCGATTTAAATTACAGATGTAGGATCTTAATTTGATCACTATTTTGTTGCTGAGAATTTTCTTGCACAGCAGGAAATGCAAACGCGTAGCATATTCAAGGTTTAAAAAGGTTTCTAAAGTTTGTAATTCCCACTTTGAAATGTCAGACTTTCTTTGCCCTAAAGAAAAATGTATCAACACAAAAAACAAAAAAAATGGCCATTAATTATAATCCACATAATAATTCAAATTTCCTGATGCTGCAGGATTATTTTCCTGTTTTAGCAAACTGTCTCAAATTAAGATCCGACATCTGTATAACAGAACACTGTGTCCTACAATAACCAGAAATCACCTGCGCTAGCTGTGTTCTGTTGCTACAGACTCTGAGCAGCTGATGAAGACATCGCCAAAAAGGTCATGCCTCTGGAGATTATGGATGTTGAATTTCAACACAGGGAGGATTATAAGAACTCTGTGCAGCAGCAGTAATGGCAAACAAGACCGAGAGTGCAACACGACAAACACACTGAAGGACGGGAGAGGTGAGGGTTCAGAGTTCAGTGGTTAGATAGTCACCTGGGACGTAGAGGTCACATCCCCAGAGAACAGTGCTCTCAGGTGGACCGCTTTCTCCTTGATACTTTTATTATGAAACTCTCTAGCATTCTGGGTCTGAGCTTTCTTCTGCAGGACACATACCATGAGACACAGAGACAAAGAACAGGCATCAGAAAGAGAAAGCTGCACCCGCAACACAGTACCACATACTCCCTGTCTGATGAATGGGTCTGAATAGTAACAGAATTAGGCAGATTATTAACTCCCAAATCAGTTATAATGTACGTACAAATAAATGTATGAAATGTATGCACTCTTTATTGTAAATCGCTCTGGATAAGAGCATCTGCCAAATTACTAAAATGTCAAAGGTGATGATCAAGCAAGATAAGTGGACTTTGGTCCTACTTTCCCACTGAAGGAGCTAGATGGCACATTGTTTAATGGGTGGTGGGGAACAATAGTGTTGCTGTGTTGAGTAGAGTGGCAGTTCTTTAACACTAATTTGACACACCAGCAGAGATGACTCCACACTTAGACATGTGCTCCTGGAACAGCAGACTGAGACCCAGACAGAGACAGACAGACACACAGGACTGGCACAGAACAAGGCTACAAGGTCAGCCCACTGGCTAAACTTGCCAGTCAGCAGCCTCTGTGCCTCTTTGTCTCTGCCAGGGCTGTGGGTCTGTTCTTGCCATTGTGGTCAGTGTGGATGATTAGGGGTTGACTTCACCAGCCGACTATGTGCTATACAATGCTAAATGTATAATCACAATGATTATCTCAACACTCGTATTCAGCCTTTTCCTAAAAAGGATGTCTTATATGATCACACAGTAGGAGGCAATAACAATAGAAAAAGACAGCGCAGACAAAGAGAAACGGACAGATGGAAAGGAAAGGAGAGGAAAGGAAAGGAAATGAGAGGGGAATAGGTCACCTGGGTGATCTTTTCCTCCACTTCCTGAAGGCGTTGGAGCATTCTAGACATGGCTAGGACTGCTGAGTGGCAGGAGGGAGAGTAGACAGGGTACTCTGTGCTCTCTGGCTTTTGAGGAAGCGTCTGAGGTTGCGTCTGAGCACATGTCTGATCAGCCTGTCTGACCTTCCTGAGGGTGGGATTTGGGATGGATGGGGGTTGGAGCTTAGGTTGGGGCTGGAACTGGGGTTGGGGCTGGTGCTGAGACTGAAGCTGGGCTTGGAGCTGGGGAGAGAGCTTGGGTTTGGGAGGAGGCTGTGGTGGGGGCCGAGCGATGCACTCAGCTGCATATTTGGCACAGGTTGCAGACGGAAACTGGAAACACACAGCACATGTGAGCTGCAGTTCTATGGCTCTCCGTCAACTCAGGGTAAGCTTGATGAAAAAACAAGAAGCAATTGCAGCTAACAGGCTCCAGTAGTTTAACAGCTGGAGAGAATAGGAGGGAGATTTATGCCCCATGCTTTTCTTTATCGTGTGAATCTACTTCACTGGGGGGTTTATTTTTCATTTCCAACCCACAGGGAGCATTAAACACTCTCACTCCAGGTAGAGGATGACTGGTTTGTGAGTGAGTGTATACCAAAACTGAGTGACAGTGTGTGTTCTGCAGAGTGTATTAGCATGGGTATGCGTGTGTATTACAGTATGTTGACCAGGCTGCTCCAGTCCTCTACCTGTGTCTTGGGGGGAGGGTTGAGTGGGGTCTGCTGCCTGAGGTTGGTGAAGCGTGGGGTCTCAGTCATGTCCATGGAGCGTGGCCGAGGGGCCCTCTCAGAACCCCAATCACACTGAGTCTGATGGGGTTTGTCAGCCAGAAACAAAGCCAAGGAAAAAGGTTAGTAGAAAGACAGAAAAGGAAGAAAAGAGAGAAAGTGACTTGCAAGATAAGTTAAGAACAAATTCTTATTTACAATGACGGCCTACATCGGCCAAACCCGGACGACGCTGGGCCAATTGTGCACAGCCCTATGGGACTCCCAATCACAGCCGGCTGTGATACAGCCTGGAATCGAACCTGGGTGTCTGTAGTGATGCCTCTGTTCTACAGCACACTGTGGTATAAGGCATCTGAGAACAAACATGCCAGGTACTATACCATACTACAGTACTGTATAAGCTATGGAGGACACTGTCCAAAACTGACAAAGTCCTGAGGAGGGGGAATGGAGGACATGTCTTGGTGGTTCTGACCTGTCTCCGGAGGGTGAAGCTGGGGTTGCTCTCCTCAAACTTGGACAGGAGTTGGCTGGCCATGGAGCGGACCTTGTTCTCCTTAACCCCCCTCCCCTCACCCACACAGGACGCACTCTGACTGGAGAAGTTGGTTGCCTGTCATGAGAAATAGTGACTTGAGTCATCAGGGCCAAAATAAATGGTATTTTGTCGTATTTGACGTTGGTGCGCTTAGAATGTCATTATGAAATTGTAGTTGATGATAACAACTACCTCTTCCAAATAACTGCAGACTTTTCGTCTCCTTTTGTACGTTGGGTCGGTATCTTCTAGCTTCTTCTCATCCTGAAAGAAAACAAACAGGCCATAGTATATGACTAAATATTTCAGACTGCACTCAATGGTAAAAAGATTCAACATGAAAGTGAACTAATTAAAAAGAGCCCATCTCAAAAACACTCTAGAAGAATACATTTAACTTGTGGAAGGCCCCAATACCGTCCACTTATTCAAATGAAATGACTTTTGAAATGATAACACAGGGAGGCTGAAACGGCTCTCAAGTTGCAGTAGTTATCAAGGCAGACAGGCACCTTTGAGAGAGGAGTGTGATTACCTTTGGTACCCTTTTTCTTGGTACCAAGTTCAGAACTTTGTTCATACTTCTGACTGCCTTTGAAGGATAGTCTTCACTGTTTTCGTCGGCCCCTCTAGAATCTGCAATGAAACACGAATGCATTAAAAGTTATGATATATTCCACGGAGCTCAGCCATGAATGCCAAATGAAAGCAATGGCCAATGTTGTTGTTTTTTACATTATGTCTAAAAGAAACCTAATATTATTGTGCTGGAAAGAACCAGATGGGGCAAGACCATCTGCTTTTCCTGAGAAATGCCACCTAATAAATAAAGTTGTTTTTGTGGGAACACTTCACTTCAGATCATAAGAATGTATACAATTATTGCTAAATAGTACATCCTCATTCCGTCATGTGGGAAACCAGCTTTGCTGTGGAGAGAGGCATATCATGTGACCTCGCAGAGACCATAAAGCTTGTACAACTGATGTCCCTGTGGCAATAATATGCTCTGTTCACCTTAGGCGTCTCAGACCAGAAACTGGAGTAAGGTATAGTGTTTTCTCTCCAGGCACCCTAGACTCAGAAACTATCTGTAAGGTAACCTGCACTGTGCTGGGCAGATGTGCATTCCTCTCATGCCAGACAATGTGACTGATAAGGTTGTGCAACGCAGAGCTCCTTTCAAAGGAAGCGAGATGAAATCTCATACCCTCTTACACACTGGCAAAAGTGTCTCTAGAAAGACATAACTTATCTGAAAGAAAGCAGGGGTCAGGGATGAATTACATTAAGGACAGAGACAGCTTGATATGTAAAGAAATGGCTCCGGGGAAAACAGAAAAAGTGAGAGGCTGGGCTTTTAATACAGTGGACACAGTGGAGTGGTAGGGCCTTCGAGGGTGACAATGCCAAGGTGTTAAAGTGAGAAGTTTCAGGTTTTGTTATTAGTCGTATGTACGGGCTACACATGGTATACACAGTCCATTTAAATGCTTACTTGCAGGTTCCTTCTTGACAATGCAACAACAATAAGAAATAAGAAATGATAAGAATATGAACATCAAGTAAATGGCTCAGTAAAATAGAATAAACATTTTATCATAAGTATAATACAGGAAGACACAATTTATAGTCCAATATTTACACTCATTATGATTAATGGGGATAGGGGTGCTAGTATTTAAATTGTGCAGATATTTAGCAATAATAATGAGAGTCTGGTGGCAGCCGTTGTGATGTAAGTGTAGCATGAATGTGTGTGTGAGTGTGTGTGTCTACAGGGGGAGCATACACCTGCCAGTGGCCAGGGCAGAGCAGTAGGACTATATGCCTCTCCACCCTGTCTGCTCCTCCTAATGAAGTGTTCAGAGCCAAATGCTTCTGCTGCATTTAAAAATAACTCTGACATGGGAAGGAGCCTTTAAAAAAAGACCTGATGATTTAAAGGGCTGCTACTGTGTGTGTGTGTGTGTGTGTGTGTGTGTGTGTGTGTGTGTGTGTGTGTGTGTGTGTGTGTGTGTGTGTGTGTGTGTGTGTGTGTGTGTGTGTGTGTGTGTGTGTGTGTGTGTGTGTGTGTGTGTGTGTGTGTGTGTGTGTGTGTGTGTGTGGTGTGTGTGTGTGTGTGTGTGTGTATGTGTGTGTGTGTGTGTGTGCAAATCTGTGTGGCTGTGTGCAGGAGTGATATCTGAAGTCTGGGGCTTGAGGACACACGTGTCTGCTGGGGGATGGGGTGAGGGGTGTGAGGTGTACCTGAGATGGGGAGGGGGGTGCCACGGAACAGCTCGTAGAACTTGGAGAGGTAGGTGACCATTCTGGTCTTGTCTGGTTCCTGACCAGCAGCCATCTCCACCCCAGTGGTGAAGGGCCGGATCCCAAACTCCCGCTCAGCCAGGTCACATGCCAGCTGGAGGTTGTTAGCCGAATCCTCCTCATTCAGCGAATCAAACTCTCTGAGGGAAACCGATTGAAATGATATCACGCAATGTTGTTGTAATGTTGTGTGGGTAACTAGGTGAAGGCTTTATAAGACTAAGCTGGTGTCAACATAGAAGTTATGAAACAGTTCTAGACTAGCAGTGTAGCCCTCCCTTTACCACAAAGAAGAAGTCATAAATAACAAACTGCCCTACATACTGAGTGCGACATGTAATACATAGTTATGCTTTCCAAACTCCCTTTCACATACTATAGGGTTTCTCTAAAAGCAGTTGTGTCTCCTGTGTGCTCTGTTTCATCACACCTATCAGTAACAGAGAGAGAGAGAGAGAGAGAGAGAGAGAGAGAGAGAGAGAGAGAGAGAGAACTGACATTGGGAAAAAGGCTCTTCGATGAATCTCAAAAGTCATTCACACCCACCACTTTCATTTATTCTCACACAAAGATGGGCTGTGAGTGAGAGGCAGGGGCTTGTGTTTAGATAGTACACCAGGACATACATTGACATACTTTCATGCCTGGCATAGTTTACATTAGACACCGTCAGAAGGAGACAATATTACGGTGTGGGTGTAAGAAATTGTGCTATTACTGGTATCTTGATGTAAATGTTAGCCTAATGTAGAAATTCCCCATTACACAATATACCATAGAGGCATTTTATGAGGAGCCAGTCTATCGACTTACAATGACGAAGTGCTACATGCCAGGGTGTGACATGAAGAAGTCTCACACATGGAGGTCATTTACAGTTACAGGATGGTACATGAGGCCAGTCTTACTGTGGTGGTTTACAGGGTAGTTGTGTGTTGCAGTGTTTTGCTCTACATACATGAGGTGGGATCTAAACCGGTGGATGAGGGCACAGAGAGCCAGGCCACTCTGCCACGAGGTGGTCAGGTCTGTCACGCTCACGTTCCTGTAGCCCTCGGTCTGTTTCTGACACCATGTCAGCAGCCTGCCCGGCCTGATCTCCGACTCTACACACACAGACAGGAACAAGGTGTTCAGTAGGGTGAAAATGGGAGGCACTACCTAAGTTGGTCCAATAAGAACAACATAGATGTTTGTTTTCCATTGCCCTATTTTACATTTGTGTGACTGTCCTTGTCTACCAGTGTATCAGTGTTTTGTCACTTGTCATGTGTTGTGTTTTTGTGGACACCAGGAAGAGTAGCTGATGCTTCTGCGAAAGCTGATGGGGATCCAAATAAATAAAATACTAAACACAACCCAGCTAACAGCCACCCACCCACTCGCCCGGCAACACAAACACAGAGCTAACAGGAATTGAGATCATAGATGTGGGACAGTGACAGCAGGTGACGTTAATGAGAGGTAAGACTGATAAGAGGTAAGTTAGAATAGGGGCTGAAGTATGCATATGACTCTGTCAAGACATGTTGAACCTGTCTGTCATTGTGTAATAGGACCCATGGTTTTGTAACATTGTGTTTGGTGCATTATGTAGAGGCCAGGGTGTGCTGAAAGATATACTGTATACATGGAAGAAACATTTTCTGATGATGGAGACCGTACTCATGTTTAACATGATCCATGGGGCCAAAAATATCTTGAAACGTAACCAGCTAGACTTTGTTAGGTCTGGTATCTGAGATCATCCTAAAGATATCACAGGTGCGTTTAACTACTAGTGTATCAAGTCACGTTTTTCCTTTTCAAAATACACAGAACCACCAGCTTTGGCCTCCAATTAAATGATGAATATAGGGGGGAGGGTCTGTACCCTATATGACCCTGTCCACAGTCAAGAGGCTTCACCAAAACCCCCCTCTCACCATGGATCATTGCAAAACTAACCTCTGAAGGTGACTTATTTCCCAAGCAGAGATTCATGTGGGCTCGTCCTCA